>NW_028250980.1:0-1000 GCF_964263255.1 Lissotriton vulgaris
GCTCTAATGGCGCCAAAGTTATAGCCAAGTGAAAAAAAGGGTTATATGGGTGTGTGTGTGTGTGTGTATGGGTGTGCGTGTGTGTGTGTGTGTATATACATATATATATATATATATATATATATATATATATATATATATATATTCACTGAAAAAACCATAGGTTATAGACCATATATAGTTAGGGATTTGCATTTACAAAACCTTATTTTACTCGCATAAAACCATTGAAATTCCATATATAGTTAGTTGCGCTAACTATATATCGCGCACCCGCAATCCACTGCTGATGATGTCACATATTACATCATTCATGACATGGTCAGTGACATCACTGATGACATCACTGATGACAACATCCAGTGACTGTATGTTTCTGTAAAATGTAAATATGTCTTACATATTGAAGAATGAGTGGATGTGTAAGTGTCTGGATGAAGGATTTAGTAGGTGCATGACTGACTGTATGAGTGAGTGATTAAATGTGTCTCACTGAGTGCATGGGTTAGTGACTAAACTGTCTTAATTTGTGCATTATTATGTCTGTTGTTCTGTAAACTGCTCCATGTGTTGATAAGTAGCTATATGAGTAACTATATGGGATATTCATTGGTTGCCCAAGTATTTGTATGGGAGACTGAGTGTGTGTGTGGGTGACTGGGAGGTGTATGACTCTGTGCATAGATGTGTGAGCAGTTGATTCACTAGATGTATGGGTTGAAAAGTTCATGTGGAAACAGCTGTATGGGCGGTTGACTGTGTGCATGAGTGTATTGGTGAGTGAATGGATATCTCAGTGCTACATGTCAAAGTAAGTACATATCTAAAACACAGTACATGTGAGAGTTGACATATATAAATAACTGTGCATAAGAGCCAGTGAATGTGTGAGTGGCTGTATGGATCATTGTGAACTTGTATCAGGGATTGTATAAGAGAGTAAATATGTGTTAGTATATGTTTGAATAAGTAAAGTTTGTATAACTGTATAGTTGAGGAA
>NW_028250981.1:0-55749 GCF_964263255.1 Lissotriton vulgaris
GGTCAAGTTAGTAAAGGCCACCCACCCACCCTACAGCTTACTAGGGTTCGGGAGCTGGGCAGGCTGAGTGTTGCCAGTTTAGGACATGCTGCAGGGGTGGCGGTACTTGGGAGGGGTGGGGGAGCCTCTGGCGGGCACACCCATCCCTCGGGGGGGAGAGTGAATGATGGGGGGATGTAGGCATGAGTGTAATGCCTGGTGATATAGGGGAGGATGCTAGAAGAGAAGTGAAGAGACGGATGAAGAACGGAATGGGGTATGGAGTGGAATGAAAGGTGAGTTCAGAGTGTGTGAAGGGAGTGAATGGAGGAAGAGTTTGATGTTGGGGGTTTGTTATTGATTATTTGATGTTATTGTTGATTGATATGTTGTGCAGCCTGGTCCTAATAAATGGCCTTTTACGCTTAACCATTAGCGTGGGCTGTTTATTGTGCGATGCTCAGTGTTAATTGCTCATTGGAGTTTGGTAGGAGACACTCTCACATATCATAATTGGCAGTTTTTTTCCAGGACTAAAATGCCATTCCAGAAATTGGGCTAAATAGCTGTCATTTTCAGCCAAACAAAAACAAAAAGCGAGGAGATAAAGGATGGGATTAATACTAACTATTGATAATTACTCTCGGCACATTCTATTTAATGCGGTCCCTAAATCTGCTGTTCTGCCTGTTGGGCCTTCCAGTGAAGATGGCACCATGGTCCGTAGATAAGTCTTTCTTTCATATTTGTCATGAGCGGGAGGGGTTTTCACCATTATTCCGTAATTTATGGAGGTTTCTTGGTTTAAGTTGTTATGAAAGCTAGTGTGCTTAAGCATGAGTAAGGCTGGATCTCTGGAGACATTCTGGTCCTATTGGTTATGGTATGATATCCCTTTGGCTCTGGGGTTCTAAAGGTTTCTATATGTCCAGGGTGACCGAAGATAGACAACTTCTCTACGTGATTTTGTCTGTTTCTTACAATCATTGAAGTTCTGCATATAGGAAATGGTCATACGCCAAGGGTTGAGCGTGAGACCTGCTAGTCACAAGTTTGATTCCTTGCTCGGATAATTTAGACTTACATTCTTCTAATGTTGAATTCCTGAGCTCCCATGGCTTTAACGATGCTGCTTTTAAGCCTTAAATGGCGATACTAAGGGAAAAAAGTGAAGTAATCCGAAAGTGTTTGTGTTGTCTACATGTATTAATTTTTCAATACTGTTGCCAACTTGTGTGTAAGCCATATTTCTCTTCATCAGGGTACGTTTCTTAGGACTGAAAATCCAAAGCAATATATGACAATAATGTATCCCTTATCAACCTCTACCAAAAACACTTCTATGCAGCCCAGAGCTAATTTACCCACTTCTAAAGAGTCCCCAGCCCGACCCCCACACACATCCCCGACACAATCTAAGCCCAAACAGTCAAAGGATAATCCCTCTGTTGCCAATCAGCCTCAGAAAGTAGTGGTATCACTCACCAATGACCCCAGCACCGCCAAAACTAACCTTCACGAAGGAATGAAAGAAGTAGCCGAATGGATGAAACACAGCCGTCTGAAACTGAACTCAGATAAAACAGAAGTCCTCATCTTAGGCACCTCCCCCTCAGCATGGGACGACTCTTGGTGGCCAGAAGCCCTTGGAAAAGCACCCATCCCGACAGACCACGCACGGAACCTGGGCGTCATCCTGGACTCCTCACTCTCGATGAACAGACAAGTCAACGCCGTCTCTTCATCCTGCTTCAACATTCTTCGCATGCTCAAAAAAACATTTTGTTGGATCCCCACCGAAACTAGGAAAACGGTCACCCACGCTCTGGTCACGAGCCGACTGGACTATGGAAACACCCTCTACGCCGGTACTACCGCTAAACTCCAGAAAAAACTCCAACGAATCCAAAACGCCTCAGCCAGGATCATACTAGACATCCCGCGTAAAGAACATATCTCTGGCCACCTGAAAAACCTCCACTGGCTTCCCGTCAATAAGAGGATCACTTTCCGGCTCCTAACCCACGCACACAAAGCACTCTACGAAATCGGACCAGAATGCCTCAACACACGACTGTCCTTCTACACCCCCTCCCGCCAGCTTCGATCATCCAACCAAGCCCTTGCCACTGTACCTCGCATCAACAAAACCACCATGGGAGGTAGATCCTTCTCCTACCTAGCAGCTAAAACCTGGAACTCACTTCCCACTTACCTTCGCCTTACCCAGAACCACCTAGAATTCAGAAAGCAACTTAAAACGTGGATATTTGACAAGTAATTCCCCTCCCCTCCTCAAGCGCCTTGAGACCCTCTGGGTATGTAGCGCGCTATATAAATTCTCTGACTTGACTTGACTTGACATGAGGTACCAGTCAAAGCTAACAAGGCAAGGGTAGTAAACCTGCCCCCGGAGGCAGGCCCCTATACAGTAATCTTAGCAGGGGTCCCAGAGTTAAAATCACCCTTTAAAGAATCTACCGCCTCTCTAAAGAATAAAGTGGTAAGTTGGCTATCTATTTATAGACCACTTCCACAAGGCGTTATGAGCGAGGTTTTGATGGTAAGAAGGGTCCCATGGGTGGGTAATACTAGGAAATCCATCAATGGAGATTGTGTCCTGATTAGTTTCAGAGACCCTAGGACCGTTTCACACATTTGCGACTGGTCTCCTGATGACCAAGAGAGTAACATTCAGCCCTTACCCCTCTCTTTCTTCTACCCGCCACTGACACATGTATGGGAGGAACAGAGATGGGATGGCTTACAGCAGAGGGTGGGCAGGTGGGATCCAAGAGCGAGAGGAGACTTCAACTACCCAAGAACCAAACATCAATCATATTCTACATTGAATATTGGGGAGGAGGGATGGGAAACTTGTTATGAGATGGGGGTGACTGGAGAGGTAGAGAGAGAGGAGATTTTCGCCGCCCTAGGGCCCACCACCCCACATTCTTCCCCTTATCAAATAGGTACTCCTGCTTAGACATGGTGGATTGACAGTTTATGGGTAGTGACAGCAACCAGTATTCTTACCCACGGGAGGATAAGGAATCAGACATCATACCCCCTAGATCCGCCACTGTTTCGATGACAGAGCTTGGGCAGTCCGAAGCTATACTGCATAGCTCGGAGGATAACCCGGCAAATTTCGACCTGCCTTTGCCCATTGCATTGATACCAGGTGAAGCACAGAGAGCCTTGGATACAAAAACCATGTCCCAGGGCAGTCGAAACGATATTGATCTCTCAACCACCACTGCTTCTATCCCAGGTTCCTCACCTCTGAAAATAATATCATGGAATGTGGCTGGCCTGGGTAACAAGGTTGAACTGCAGGAATGGACTGCCTTTATTAATTCTAAAGATATATGCCTACTGCAAGAAACCTGGGCAAGGGACTAGTACTCTTGCCAGGGTTTCGAGGTATTCTCCATCCCCGCGAAATGGGGGGGAAGGGGTTGCCCTTCGGGAGGCCTTGTAACTTTGGTGGCTACCCATCTGGGTTGTCAAGCCACCCGCCTTCCCTTGCATTCCAAAGATATACTAGCAGTATTATTAGATTGGCCAACTCCCTTAGACTGGCTGTAATAAATGTATATTCCAGGCCCGTAAATATAGGACGTGAATCATCCACCATCGAGGAATTGTCAAACTTCTTGAATGAAATCCCTAAGGGGACTGCATACGTGGTAGGAGGGGACCTAAATTCACACTTTGAGCCCCTAGCAGGCCTCTTGGATGGGTCCTCCCTGGAAGAGGATGCAAGGTGGTCAGTACCTCCCACGGCGGCTCCGCCGGCTAGAGCATGGACACCCCTTGCTCTACAGATTACCGCTCTGACTCTTAAATATGGTCTAAGAGCGTGCAACGGGCGTACCAAATCTGATATCCCCAGCAATTATACTTTCAATAGGCCAGGCAGGGAGTCTAGATTGGACTATGTTTTCGTGGCCGCATATTATTGACTTTAAAGTAATAGATAGAACGGACAGCGACCACAACGCCCTTGAGTTGGTCTATGCCCTCCATGGCAAAGAGGGTTTGGACCAATCCATGAGAGCGACAAATGTAGGGCTTTCACTTGAAAACAATAGAAAAAGAATAAGGTGGGAAAAATTAGCGTCTGGCAGAGAGAATCTCCCCAAACTTTACGCTAGACTTATTCCAATATTGGAAAAAGTGGGCATTTTAAGCGAGGACCTTAGTACACCGGGAACTCGCAAATTACTAGGCTTGGCACATGAGCTTATTAATTCTTTGGCTACAGATCTTTTTTCCATGGGAAATACTAAAGGTGCTGGACCTCGCCGCATCACCTGGTATAATGCCATGTGCCGTAAGGTGAAGGGGGATCTCTTGACTAGTATTAAGAAGGGCAAAGGAAGACAGGAGATACAGGCAAAAAGGAGGGAGTATAAGAAACGGATTACTCAGGCCAATATGGATTGGGACCAAGATAAATGGGAAAACCTTTCAAATGCGCTGGCGATCAGGGACTACCGCAAATTTTGGAGAATTGTCAATACGGGATCCGAGTATCTAGTATCGGCAATAGAACCAAATATCACACCTGGAGTATGGAAAGAGCACTTCCAGTCCCTCTACACAGAGGAAACTGGAGTCACATGCTATACTTCTCTTGACACTATTATCCACCCCGAGGGCTTCCCCTTTACAGAAGAGGAGGTACGAGCGGCTATTGCACGTCTATCATCAGGCAAGGCCCCAGGGTTGGATGGTCTCCCTGGCGACCTTTTTGAACAAGAGCCTGACGTCTGGGCCCCATATTTGTTGACAATATTTAATGCCATCTTACAAGGCATGGAGGTCCCCAATACTTGGCTGGGGGCAGAGGTAGTTCCGATATTTAAGAAGGGCTCGCCTCTGCTCCCAGCCAACTATAGGCCCATCAGCCTAATAGATGTTTCCCAAAAACTTTTTGGTAGGCTCATCCTGGATCGTCTCCAGAACTGGCTTGAGGAGGCTACCATTCTAAGTCCTTACCAGGCGGGATTTAGGAGGGGGGTGTCTACAATCAATCAGATATTCCGCCTGATTCTTATTTACTGGAGAACTGCGCTAATCGAGGGCGGCAGCTTGTACACAGTTTTTGTGGACTTGCGAGCCGCCTTCGATTTGGTGCCAAGATCCAGGTTATGGAATGTCTTGGCCGATTTAGGTGTTCCATCAGACATTCTTGCTATTCTGATGAAACTGCATCGGAATAACTTTGCCCTTGTCAGATGTGGTAAAAATGGCAATCTAACTGAAAGATTCCCCGTTGACAGAGGGGTGAGACAGGGCTGTGTACTTGCACCGACCCTGTTCTGCCTCTTTGTGAACGGGTTAATCACCCATCTGACCGGGATTAATGATATTGATGCCCCCATACTGAACGGCAGCAGGGTGCCAGCAATTATGTTTGCGGATGACACCCTGCTGCTGTCGAAATCCCCTATGGGAATACACCGTGTATTGGATGGGTTTTTGGAATTTTGCATAGAGAGGGGTCTTAGAGATTAATGTTACTAAAACAAAATATATGATCTTAAACCCCACCCCATCATCACGTCCCAATCCCTCTCTATGTCTAGCGCGGCTAGAAAGGGTATCTACGTTTGAGTATCTGGGAGTAACCCTCAATGAGCACATGACCTGGGGTACACAACAGGCTAGGGCAAACATGAAATTGGTCCAGATATCGGGCGGAATCTCTAGGATGATGAACTCATCACCTTATCGCCCACTTGGCCCTGTCATCCAGATCTACAAATCCCAGGCAAGGGGGGCAGTTACTTATGGGGGTGAGTTGTGGGGCCACACCGCTGCCAAAAACTTAACAAGTACGGAAAATAAATTCATCAGGCAGTTGGTAGCTCTTCCACCAAGTACCCCGCTACTCCCATTGAGAATGGATTTGGGTATTAGACCAATTCCAGATGAACTGGGTCTAAAACCACTAACTTTTTGGCGGCGTTTATGGAGCAGCCAAGATCTTACCAACAACAGAATGGAGCTCCAGGAGTTTTTAACTCTACCAAAAGCTTCCAACATCCCATGGCTTGGATATATGAAAAGTTCCTGTGAGAGCCTGAACTTATCAGAACTTTGGACTGACCCGGCTAACGCAAGTGCCAGGATTCCACGCAAGGTATTGTCAAAGGCTTACTATGACCAAAAGTTGGCTAATATTTTGAACACAGTGCGTGAGGGATCTCTAACGAACTCATTTATCCAAAGCAAAGACTTTTACCTAGTGGAATGTGTTCTGGATGGTATAACTCCTTTGCTGACCAGAAAGTTATTTTTGCAATGGAGATATGGCACACTCCCCCTTAGATCATTCACTAGCTCATGGTCTCCCCCCCGACTATCGAGCACTGCCCGGCATGTGCGCATTCTAAAGAAAATGACTTACATGTGGTCTTCTTTTGCAAAGCCTACAAAAGAATTAGGAGATATTGACTAATCCCCCTTTTAAAAAATCTGGGCTTCAGACAGTTCTTTCCTGCATACAGAATTTTAAAAACCGAAGTGTCCCCCCCAATTGTGTTCGCCGTGGCAAAGTACCTAACAGCTATGTGGTTCACTCGCAATCGTCACTTGAAAGCAGAACTTGCTTTTTAAACAAACTTAATTTTACCATTAACTTTTAAATCTAAATGTGATGATGAATTGACTAATGTCTAACAGTGTATTTTATAAGAATGCTTTATAGGACTCCGAAATGTTTTATTCCTTGTACATCTTTGATGATCTACAGATCGAAATAAAGATTGAAAATGAAAGGGTATTTCTTATTCCGATTAGGTTTAGAATCAAATTCATAAAGTGTTACAAAAAATTATATGCAGGTTTTGGGAGTTTCGAACAATCAAGTATTTCAATGCAATACAAATAAACATTTTCATTGTAAATAAGATAATTTAATGTATTGACATTATCATGTGGTAGTATCAAAAATAAATTCAAATGTGATTCATAGGAACACATGTAAGAAAGAACATAGGCACGTTATTTTAAACTTTGGAGCAAAATTAGCAATCTTGAAAAATCGGAATTGATTTCGGATCACATTTAACCCAGCAACGCAGGATACCGTTCAATAAACTGAAGTAATATGACAACACCTAAAAAGAGAGAAGCAATCAATCAGAGAATTGGTGATGTTGTGTTGCACCAGGAGCAGTGAGTACGCAGGTGGAGGAGGGACGAGAAGAACTGAGACGTGTTTGCATTGCATTTGGTTAGTTTTTCTGACTGTTGGAGTCTTTGGCTCAGACCTTTTTATTCACTTTGCGACTTTACGAAGCAAACCAAACACTGATGGGAACACAGGAGACACAGGTAGTCAACATAGGATTTCAATGAGGTCGTTATTAAACATAACATTTCTCCCTAATATAGCATTTTACACCGCAGCTCTAGGTATGAGCTTCCACATGATGACATTTGGATTCTTCTTGTAAGGTGAAGGTGATGGATTATACATGCATGAATAACTTGAGAAACTGCATTACTTGATGGCTGACTTGTCTGACACGTGGTCTCAGATCCATCAGACAAAGGCATCAGTGGAAATGACAATACCACACAACTGTCTCTCAAAGAGCTCACTGGAAGTAAAAAAAAAACAGACTCACGTAAACCCCGAAGATATTAGTGGTGTCAACCCAAGGTTTTACTGCCTGTCTCTTTATCCTTTTGCAGTGCAATGCTTTACTTGTCATCACATCGGCATTTTTTCAGTGGATACTATAGTTCTATTTATTAAAGCAACTGTCCACAGTCGAGGTTCAAATAAAGTTCTAATTTTGCTTTGATCAAAATAGCCATGACCCAGAACACTTTCAAGCACATGGAGACAGCTATCTCTGAATCTTCTTTTCTTCGTCATCTTAACATGTGATTCTTCTGACAATTTTTTGTTTGCTCATTGCCATGTTTTCTTGGTTGTGATTTGACATGAGTGGATATCATGACCCGGGTATTAATTCCAAGCAGCATTGAATGGGAGTGTTTTGGATTGAAACATGGGGAGTATTTCTCTATACCTCAAGCACTTAAACATAGCCCATTCAACATTATCTAGCTCCATCTCTACTATCCTTAAACATTTATTAAGAGTCCTCCTGAAGAATTCTGCCTCTCCATTGGCCTGGTTACACCTTGCAGTTAATTTTCTGTAGTAGTGCGGAAAGAGGCAATAATGCTGAAAAGTCACTTCCTTCGAAAAGTGGAACATTATCTATTTTTACTTCATTGGGAAGGGCACGGATCGCCATTGTTTTCACAAACTTTGATATGATCTCTTTTGCAGATGTCGGCTAAACAATTGAAATTTTAGAATATTTGCTGTGATCATCAATAATGACTAACAAGGGCTGGTCACCAGGAAACTCACAATATCACCACGTAAATGAGGCCAAGGTAGGTGGAGTCTCCTCCATAAAGACTGGAGCGGGAAACTCTAGTTCACGTACCCGGCAAGGAACACAATTGGCTACAAGATTCTGTTTTTTATTTATTTTTATTTATGGGTTTTAGATAGTGACTGAATCATCCCTGAAGGGGTATCTCAGCGCTTCGGACTGTGCTGCTGGACAGGCTGACGAACAATATCAGAACAGAGCCGTCTTAAGAAGTTTTCTGAATCGGAGATAGTCAGGACATTGTCTCAGGTGAATGGGGAGCAGGTTCGAATAAAGGGGAGCGATGTAGGAGAAGGATTTCCCACCTAACCTTGATTTCCTGATCCGTGGGACCAAGAGAAGTGATTTGGTTCCTGACCGGAGGGTCCTAAAAGGGACATAGGGCCATATGTATCAAGCCTTTTGTGATCCGCAAAGGCCGAAATTCTGCGAATTTCGGCCTTTGCGAATCGCAAATGGCCTTTTTGCATGTTTTGGGATGCATGAAACATTCCCAAAATAAGGAATTGCAAACTTGTGCGATTCCTTATTTTGCCATAGCATTTAGGAAATCGCAATTTTGCGATTCCTTAAATGCTATGTATGTAGCATTTTTGGCTAGCGAATTTTGGTTAAGGAATCGCAAATTACCACCAACTTGTACTTGGTGGTAATTTGCGATTTCTTGTAAATATGTACAATTGTGCATTTGTGAGGGTGGCATATGACGCACATACATGCCCATTGGGCTTGTATGTGCGCCATATGCACACACATATAATTTACAGGGGTGCAGCAGGGTGTCCTTGAGACACCCCTGCACCCTTGCAAAAATTCTCAAATTGCGATTAGCAATTTGCGAATTCGCAATTTGAGAATTATTTGGAAATCATTCCTATGGGCCTCCTGGCCCATAGGAATGCATTGGAAAATATTCCTTAATTGCGAATTCGCAAAATGCGAATTCGCAATTAAGGAAGCTTAAGGAATCGCAAATGAAATGCGATTTTGTTCATACATACCATTTTGCATTTCCTAAATAGCGATTCCTTAAAATTCGCTATTTAGGAAATGCAAAATAGTTTGATGATACATATGGCCCACAATGATCAAGTTTCTCAGCAATGTAGAGGGAGTCATTGTTGACAAGGCCTTGTGAACAGTGCAGCAGATTTTTAATTTAACCCGCTTGCGCACAGGAAGCCAATGAAGCTGTTGAAGGAGAAGGAGGGAGGCAGTTTTTTTTGGGAGGGGGAGCATTCTAGACAAGGCGCGCTACAGTGTTCTGAACCACCTGCAATCTGCTGAGCAAGGACTCATTTGCTGAGACCAGGGGGGCGCTGCAGTACTCTAAGCGGCTTACAACCATTGTCTGAATGAGGGTTTTGCAAGTGGAATCTGGAAGGGAAGGGAAAACTCGCCGTAACAAACCTATCACGTAAAAGCAGGAGCCTGCAGTATAAGCGACATGCTCCTTCATGGTCAGGGCCCGGTCAAGGCGAATGCCCAGGTTTTTAACAATGGTCTTAGGGGCAGGGGGGTACCGAGGGCTACCAGCCACCATTCTGGAGTCCACAGTATAGGAGCCTCTCCGAAAAGCATAATCTCCGTCTTCCCAGTATTAAGATGGAGAAAATTGCTTTTCATCCAATTTACTATGGCTATCATTCCTGCAGCAAAGGTAGACTGAACAAAGGGGGTGGACTTATTGAATGAGAAGAGGAGCTGAGTGTGGTCAGTGTATGAAATAGGCGTAAAGCCACAGGCCTTAAGGAGGTTGGCCAAGGGAGCAATATAGACGTTAAATAAGGTAGGGCTTAAACATGAGCCCTGGGGAACTCCTTTGGTCAGTTCCATCGTCTTTGACCAAAAAGGGCCTAAATTGATGGTCTGAGAATGGAAAGACAGAAAGTTCATCATCCACTGAAGGGCAGGTCATCTAAGTCCAATCTCCTCCAATCTTCTGAGCAGGATCTGGTGGGAGACTGCAGAATGCACTGTTTAGTATTACAGTTTGTTGTTGACCTGCCCTCTCCAGTTTTAATATGTGTGATACCTGTGCAGTTTGAACCACTGCAGCTACATTTGTTACAGGGGCTGTTATTGCAGGCTCCCAGTAACAAAAACGCCACCTCCAGGGGTCCAAAACCAGCCCCCACCCTGGCAGCCCACCTGGGAAACGCCTGGTGCCCACTATGGCCAGTCTGGCCCTGCTCACATGTTCTTCTGCGTCACTTGATTGGGCTGCTTCCCCCTCAGTTGGCCATCTTGGATGCTGTGACAAGTAATTAGTAGTAATTCCTGTGCCCAGATAGTAAATAACATGGAAAGTGTAATCCTGTAATTGTAAAATCTATTTCTCAAAGGGAGGAGGTGGCTTTGATGCTGATCCCTTGAATAACAAAACTAAAGGCTAGCGGTTGGTGCACAACAAAAATTCAATAGAGGTAGATGTAGAAATAATAGCATCCCCAAAATCTAGAAATAGCTTCTTTTTTCTATGTGGGAGTAAGATTGCTTCATGTCTGTTAATGGCTGACTGGCATATGAATGGCTCAATGACCATTCTCTCTATTGTTGTAGAAGAACTCAACCTAACCATGTGGTGCTTGTATGTACCAAGAGTTCATTCGGTTTTCAGGAATGACAAAATGCTATTACAGTTTTTGCTGAAAGGCTTTGTGGGTAAAATGTCCACATTTGTTACCCTCCATATAAAGCTTTGGATTTCTGATACAGCTTGAGAAGGAGAAGCAGCTATTTTGATGTGGACTTGAGGTAAGGAATCACCCCATCAGCTGTAAACTAGTAGGTAAAGAATTCAATTTCCAGACTTTTTTTTGGGAATTTGCATTTCTAGCAATGAAACATTATTTCACTTTCATTCATTCTTTTGAGCAAAGCTCATAGTAGAATGAGACACTGCTCCAGGTATATTGCTTGTATCAAAATGTCATCACTGACATTGACGACTCCTCAAAATCCCAACCGCAGCACTTGTATAGAGTTCAGTAATACATCTGCAGCACTTCAAATGCCAAAACTGAGGCATGTGTAAATCTGATGTCTGAAATGTATGGAAAATGCAGTTCTGCTCCTTGATGACTCATCCAATAGCATCTCTTGATATTCTGCATTCAGATCAGTTTGATACATTCACGTCCGCTACCGCCATCAACCATTGAAGTTAGATGTCTCTCTTTCTTTATGGCATGACATGGATTGTGCATATTAACACATATTTTAGCCGTGTAAGTCTATTTTGGTTTCCTGGACACCTTATTGGACAATACCCATCCACTTTTACAGTGATTCCTACTTTTTCCCACTACTCCATTCTGATTCACTGTCGCAACATGCATGAAACTGTGTCCTCCAGCACTTCATAGCTAAGGATTGAATTTATTTATCTAAATGCTTTACACAATTTCCATTAAGACACACAATACCTTCAAACAATGATTTTAAATTCTCCCATCATATCTTTAGTATCACAAGATTGGGTGCCAAATACAAATTTCATCAGGCAGAGGAATTCAACTGTCTGACATCTGATCACTGTACCACCATTCACTCTGATTTGTTTTTGTTTAAAAAACAATCCATTTTGAAAGACATCTTTCCATAGATTACAATTGGTATAAATGTCTGAGCAAAAGGAATGTGAGATTTGTCTCATTGTTGATAAATATTAATATGTTTTGTAGTTAGCTTGGGTAACACGATCAGGAATTGATAGTCCTTCCATTCCATCACACACACAACACACTTGGTGATATACATATCTTGCATTTTGCATGTGATTTTTCCTTCTTGTTCTTTTTCTATCATCATTTAAGGCTGATATAATTTGGACATGTTCTCCTTCTTCATCCACTTCATTATCCATTCCAGGATCTTCATCAGGGCTGGGGTTTATGTCTTCTAGCTTCTTCACGATTTTTGTGAAATATTGGTGGCCTATGTCAACCTGGGTACTTTGAAGCCATGCTCAGCTGACACCTTTGCAAAATAATTGTTCCTATCTGAGAAAGAACAGGCATTTCCCTTTGCTGGGCACACAGTCATGTGGAAGATTGCCCCCGCGGAAGCCACAGGTCGATGTGTCTCATGATGTTGAGGTTCCTTTGGACCGGCACAAACTTCTGTCATCTTCTCACTGGGATCTGACTTGATAAGTTGTGATACAATGGAGACCACAGCTTGTTCTCCCCCAAGTGCTCATGTGAGTGGCCTAAGGTGAGCATATCAGCAAATACCATCTTTGATTCTCTTAGAATCAACCTTCTCAACTTTGTTGAGTTACACAATCACACAGAAATGTATTCCTCTTCGTCAGTGAATTCACAAATGCTTGCTAGGCCATGGAACCTGTCATCAATCGATTAACTTGCTGTGGTCTTGCTTGGCATTTCTCAAGAAAGAAACTTTCATAGTCAAGGTTCAATTGTTCACCAAATTGCCTGTTTCAAGTGGCAGTGTTGTCTCATAATCATTGTCTGGCCAATACTAGGAAAAGTTAGGAACAGTATGTGAACGTCTTCACCAGTCACATGAAGTCAAAGTGACCTCTTATTGACAGGATCAGTATCTTTTGAGGCAATGTGTCATTTTTAAGCTTGCCACCCAGAGCTCTTACCTTGACTCTACAGAAGATGGCAATGCCAAGATTTCAAAAAGGGATATGGCAGATGCAGGGTAATGCTACATGATGATGCTGTAGGAGTTGTGACTAATGAAATGTTGCTGTTTGGCTCCCAACTAGCAAGCATATTAAGACAAAAAGTAATGAATCAACTGGAATAACAGATTTTTGGTGTGTAGTTTATCAACTTTGAAGGCCTAAGACAGAGATAAGGCATGCATGCATTTGGCCAGACTTATACTGGGGTTTGTTGTTAAACAAAGAGAAACACTGACCTACAACCAGCTGCAGTCCAAGTGATTGTGGAGGGCAAAATAAAGAAGAAAGAAATATGCAGACACACTCAATATCTACAGCAAAAGGAAATTATCCCATAGTACCATCTTCAACATTTCAGGAGGCAGGGGATATCGGTGCAGGAAATAATGGCCATGGCTACTTCAATGCTGCTTCAATCTGTGTAGGCGATTAAGTGCCTCGTACTTCAGACCCGTGCTGACTCTGATAGGAAGGTACAGACACATGCAGGGAGTACAAACAGCTTCATATAGCATGGGTATTTAGTTTGTGTAGTAATCTCTGACTGGAACTGCACCAGGCAACAGATGCTCACTAGCGCAGGACAAGACCTGCCACCTCGCAAGTTCTGTGTTGTACCCACATTGGTGAAAAGGCAGGATACCATAGTGACAATAAGAACAGACATTCATTTGAATTCACAAGCACATGCCCTAGACCAGTGTTTCCCAAACATGTTAGAATTGCGACCCAATTTTTTAGAAAAACACATTTTCGTGACCCACCTAGCTTTAATAGACATGAGGCGGGCCAGTTTTTTAATGTAATAATAGACATGCTTTCAAAATGCTGCAAATCACCAAAATAACAACTCAACAATTTAGTGCGTTCCTCTCTAACAGCAAAAGCCTTGATCACGCCCTTCAATATCTCTTTTTTGGACTATGGTCAAGATATTGATTTGCCCATAAAAGTGGCAGATGGTGAACTGCACTGGAACTGAAACAATTTTCAGAGTGGGCTTGTGGTATATGTTCACTAAAACACAAGGCTTTTGAAAAATCTTGGTGTTGATACTAGTGGTTTTGAGCAAGCTTGAAAAACCCATTCAGCAGCAGAGATGGGGTAAGGCTTCATATTCTTGTTAAAAAAAAACGAGACTCAGTGGTGCATTTTGGACTCCATACATATATATTGCTGTTTTATATACTGCTAAGATAGAGCAAAGACATTTGAACGCTTTAATTCGGTTAACCCTCCTCATGCAACTGCCACAGTCCCTATCAGGATGAACCACAAAAGTCAAGAAATTAACCTGTAGTTAAGCCTCCAGTAGTTTGACACAAAGCAGCCTGGCTAAACTTAGAGACAATCTGTAAAGTATTTATGCAGCACACAAACACTTATAAAGTTAAAACATACACAAGAAAAATCCCCCATTGATTAAAAAAAATAGAGTACATTTTTATAAACTGTTTGAAACCAAAATAACAAAAGCCAATTAGTAGAAGCGAAGTTATGAATTTTTAAATTTTAAGGTAAAATCTAGGGCCTAAAAGATCAAAGAACCAACCGCAGAAATCTAGTCATGTGAGACAAGGTCTAAGTTGAAATATATGGCTGACCGCCAAGAGTGCATTGTCATCGTCTGGAAGCTGCATGACGAAGATTTCTTTGGTTGGACTTAATAACTTTTTGGAAGCTGAAAATCTCCAATGGGACAAGCCTGAAGACTGTAGCCACCAAGAGTTCCAGAAGGCGGAATACCTGTTTGGCGAAGGACCATTGAATAGTATTTGCTTCTGCGGAGTAGAACGTAGTGGAAGCTTTCGCAAAGTATGGCCGAATGGCAGTGCAGGGATAGACATGCAGGGTGGCCCCAGTCTCCTTTCGGTTCTCTGAGCAGTTTTTAGCCACAAATGTCTAAGTCCACAGGCTTGGATTTGGCAATCAACAAATGCCTAATTCTGCTCAGAGTGGAACAGGGACCCCTTACCAAGGCTCTATCGACCTCAGCCTTTTTCACCTCTGCAATAGCTCTTTTCTGGTGAGGGCTCTCTTAGTCTTCCTGTACTCTCCCTCTAGCTTTATCTTGACTAGCTGCAGGCTGAGCTCCAACATTGCCTTACTGTCCTCCAGTTTCTCTGGTGACAGACCCCAGGCTCTCTCGTGGCATCCTATGGGGGTGGGTCTTGCTCATCCTACTGCTCAGGACCCAGAGTTTGGTCCTCCACCTCTTCATCATTCTCCAAGTGTGCTCTCTCCTCATCATCATTCCCATTTTGGCTGGACTGCCACCTATGTACTTCCTTATAGGCTCTGAGCGCTACTTGGAGATCCAACGTTGTAGCTCTCCTGCTTGCCTTCAGCCCCTTTTCTTTGCAAAGCTTCAGCAGCACATCCCTACTGATGGAGTCAAAATTGAGCTGCTCCTTCTCCATGGTACAAAAAAGGGAGGTAGGACACTGACATTTAGAAAAAGGGAAACTAAGCAGAATATGAAAAGAGGCCAACTCTGATGTCAAATTATTTATATGGGGTTTTTGTGTTACATAATTCACTGTATGGTACTGCACAAACACAAGCACTAGAACCCACCACCGAACACCAATTTGAGAAATTGGATTATTGGTTGAATGGGATTTTAACCCTGCTCAAGAGATTCACAAAAGTGACTACATTCACCTTGCTTAACCCTTTGGTAGCTTGGCACTAAGAAGTTAAGTTTAACATAGAGGCAATGTGCTAAGTATTTATTCGGCATGCAAATAGAAAAAAAGTGAAAACACAACATATGAAAAATCCAACACCAATTTAGACCAATAAAGCATATTTTAATAAATTATATGACACCACAATGTAAAAAAAAACAATTAGTAGAACTGGAGTTATTAGTTTTTTAAAATATTAAGGTAAAAATTGGCACCTAAAAGATCCAAGCGGCAACCGCAGACATCTAGGCCAGCGAGATTGGGGCAAAGTTGAAAAATATGGCCAACCGCGATGGAGCACGGGTTAGATAGAAGTGGATTGGATGCGGTCGAGGCTTACCTTCGAAGTTAGAAGACATTTTCTGAGAAGGTAAAGTTCAAAGCACAAGGCTACAAGTGGTGTCCTTGTCAGAGAGCTGCTAGACAAAGCCATGGTGAAGATTTCTGAGTTCAGACGTAGTCACTTTTTTGGAACTTGGAAATCTCCAGCGGGACGAGTCCCAAGTTTTGGATTCTGACTATCTGGACATCTTTAGCATTCCCACTAAGGATCTAAACCGGAGGGGCACTCTCTTGGGGGGTTAAGACTCTCTCAAGCTGGGTCTAGGTGCAGGTTCAAGGTGGTTGGAGCCTTTTCCGTAAATGAAGCTCTGACCAGAAGGTCAGCCAACGAACCCTTGGAGTCAGTCTTGTAGTCCTGGATTCAGCAATACAACATTAGTCAAAGAAGGGCATGGTCGTTTTTAAACAGTCCCTTTGGATGTTTTCAGCATTTGGTGTCACAGGACCTTCTAAGAAGGGAGTCACTGTGGCTTTGAGGTTAAGTTCTTTTGTTCCTTCTCCCAAGGTTAAGTGTTCAATTCCTGTAGTTGTAATGGTTGTGTCCTCAGTTAAAAGTCTAATGCAAAAACAAGAATTGATGGACGGAATGTTGCACAATGGCAGAACATTCACCCCCAGTCACAGATCTGGGTTTAATCCATCGTTATTTAGCTCACCAGACCACCCCAGTTCAGACATGGCCATATGCAAATCAGTCTTTACCCTGTGCCTCATGGGAACAGTCCAGCCCGAACTGCCAAGCCATGTCTTTCCTGGACCGAAACCAAGCATCCTAGGACCGGTTTCTGGCTATCAGCCGTCATCAGCCAGGGTAGCTTGATTCCAGTGGCCTGGAGAGCACGGGTCTCACGTCTGAGCATACAGTCCCACTCGGGTTAACAAATGCAAAAACAACAATTGATGGACGGAATGTTGCACAATGGCAGAACATTTCACCCCAGTCACAGATCTGGGTTTAATCCATTGTTATTTTTCTCACCAGACCACCCCAGTTCAGACATGGCCATATGCAAACCAGTCTTGACACTGTTCCTCATGGGAACAATCCAGCCCGAACTGCCAAGCCATGTCTTTCCTGGACCGAAATCAAGCATCCTAGGACTGGTTTCTGGCTATCAGCCATCATCAGCCACGATAGCTTGATTCCAGTGGCCTGGAGAGCACAGGACTCACGTCTGAGCATACCCGTCCCACTCGGGGTGATGAATGCAAAAACAACAATTGATAGACGGAATGTTGCACAATGCCGGAACATTCACCCCCAGTCACAGATCTGGGTTTAATCCATTGTTATTTTGCTCACCAGACCCCCCCAGTTCAGACATGGCCATATGCAAATCAGTCTTGACCCTGTGCCTCATGGGAACAGTCCAGCCCGAACTGCCAAGCCATGGTTTCCTGGACCGGAATCAAGCATCCTATGACCGGTTTCTGGCTATCAGCCGTCATCAGCCAGGATAGCTTGATTCCAGTGGCCTGGAGAGCACGGGACTCACGTCTGAGCAAACCCGTCCCACTCGGGTGACTAATACAAAAACAACAATTGATGGACAGAATGTTGCACAATGGCAGAACATTCACCCCCAGACACAGATCTGGGTTCAATCCATCGTTATTTTGCTCAACAGACCACCCCAGTTCAGACATGGCCATATTCAAATCAGTTTTGACCCTGTGCCTCATGGGAACAGTCCAGCCCAAACTGCCAAGCCATGTCTTTCCTGGACTGGAATCAAGCATCCTAGGACCGGCTTTCTGGCTATCAGTCGTCATCAGCCAGGATAGCTTGATTCCAGTGGCCTGGAGAGCACAGGACTCACGTCTGAGCATACCCGTCCCACTCGGGGTGACAAATGCAAAAACAACAATTGATGGACGGAATGTTGCACAATGGCAGAACATTCACCCCCAGTCACAGATCTGGTTTTAATCCATGGTTATTTTGCTCACCAGCCCACCCCAGTTCAGAAATGGCCATATGCAAATCAGTCTTGACCCTGTGCCTCATGGGTGCAGTCCAGCCCGAACTGCCAAGCCATGTCCTTCCTGGACCGGAATCAAGCATCCCAGGACCGGTTTCTGGCTATCAGCCGTCATCAGCTAGGATAGCTTGATTCCAGTGGCCTGGAGAGCATGGGACTCACGTCTGAGCATACCCGTCCCACTCGGTTTGACAAATACAAAAACAACAATTGATGGACGGAATGTTGCACAATGGCAGAACATTCACCCCCAGTCACAGACCTGGGTTTAATCCATCGTTATTTTGCTCACCAGACCACCCCAGTTCAGACATGGCCATATGCAAATCAGTCTTGACCCTGTGCCTCATGGGAACAGTCCAGCCCGAACTGCCAAGCCATGTCTTTCCTGGACCGGAATCAAGCATCCTTGGACCGGTTTCTGGCTATCAGCCAGGATAGCTTGATTCCAGTGGCCTTGAGAGCACGGGACTCACGTCTGAGCATACCCGTCCCACTTAGGTGACACATGCAAAAACAACAATTGATGGACAGAATGTTGCACAATGGCAGAACATTCACCCCAAGACACAGATCTGGGTTCAATCCATCGTTATTTTGCTCAACAGACCACCCCAGTTCAGACATGGCCATATTCAAATAATAAATAACAAAAGAGGATTGCCAATACTGATAACCAAAAAATTCATATACTTTTAAATACAGTACTTGAAACCACATTCAAGACCAAGAGCTAGTTGATAGCTTTTATTATTCTTTAAGATTTTATCAACACGAAGATCATATTTTTTAACAAATGCATATTCCAAAAAACAAACATAGAGAACATATTCAACAGGAAGTTAACATTGGGAATCATTCAACATGTCACACGTATCACACATATCACAGGCATACACGATACAGCCATTCATGAGTGGGGGGGGGGGGTTGTAGTAGCTTAAAGCGATACAAAATTTACAAAAAGGTTTTTTCAATATTTACAATGTAGTACCAAACAAGAAATGGGGAAAGAAATGGGAAAGAAGCCAAAGTCTGCGGGGGCACTTAACACTATTATCACTTAGTAATTAGTCTAACACAAGGTACATTCCTATATCAAAATCAAATTTCATTTAAAAAGAAGGTAATGTACAAAAACCGGGGATAAGCAACAAAATAATTCTTAACATTAGTGCTTATCACTCTTGCAGACAACAGTGTGGCTGTGGCCTACGCGTTTCGAATCCCGTTGACTTGTGGGGATTCTCTTCAGGGCCTTTGGTTTTCTCTAGGTAGAAGAAATAAAGAAAAAAGAGAAACAAAGTGTAAGAAACTCAACATGACATAATTTATTTAACCAAGCGATCAACATCAGGCACATCTCTCAGTTGCCACCCTTCTCTGCACAGACTTACCGAAAAGCAAAAATGCAAGGGGCAGGGGAGCCTCAACTTTCTAACACGTTGGAATATGGCAGAATCTGGAAAAGTTAAAAGTGGGGGAGTCAGCAAGTTGTAACCGTTGTTAGCAAGCAATCGGTCGAGAGGGGGCTACAGATTTACTTACTTTCTTACTTGAAAAAGATTTTCTCAAGGGGCGGAGCCAGATTGCAAAAGTTAACGGTAGTGGACCTATATGAAGGTAAGCGTATGGTACATCAGGAAAGTCTGATAGAAGTGGGTTCACAACATGTTTTTATGTATAAATATATGGTTGCGCTCACCTAAAGGTGTTCATGCAAAAGATGCACCTTTGCCGAGAGGAAAAGACTCACAGGGTACGTCTAGAATGAAGAAAATGATGCTTTAGTCTACAAGAACTACAAACTGCCAGTACAAACGGATTTAGACTAAAAAGTCATACCGAGCTTCCAATAAAACTCTTTGCGGTGAATGCAGGGGCGCCTTGTTACTTGAGAACGATTAGCGTTTCAGCAATCTGAAAGCAACCCAATAGTGGATACAATTTAGCAGCTAACAAACGAGTGTGTTTCAAAGAAAAGTAGTTAGTTTGAAAGCGGCGTCTTACCGCAGCGATTGACAACACCCGGTAGTGGATACAATATAGCAGCTAACAAACGAGTATGTTTCAAAGGAAAGTTATTAGTTTGAAAGCGGCGTCTTACCGCATTGATTGACAACACCCGTGAATCCGCGCCGGGCGGGTCGCTACAATGTATCCCTTTAGGGCGCCTGAAACAAAAGTAGCAAAATAGGCGCGTGAGGATTTTGAAGCATAATCTGTAGAAACAGATTACTAAAAGGTTCAAAGCGGGCTTACCGACATGTCTACAGCCCGTTCTCCACCAAAATTAATTTAGAATGGTTGACTGAAATAAAAGGAAAATAAACGTAAGTCAAACCATTTGGGGAAGAGCGGTTAAAGTACCGGCGGGAGTTACGAGAAGAAGTACTTACAATGGAGTCCTAGGTCTATTCTTTAAACTCGGCAGCGTCTTAGGTCAGCACTGGTCACTGGCTCATGCGTAGTCGCAAGCCAGGGCTACACTGATCTTCCTTTATATGTTTGCTTGGTAAACGGACCGCCCACAGCTTAGCCCAGGTGGAAAGGGAAATGAGGACCGGAGTGGAGATGGATTGGCTCAGAATATCAGCCTGGAAGAACAGGCAATTGCACATCAACAACAGTTTATAGTTTGAAGTTTTCGCTCAATTCATTGAGCCCAGATACTGCAGTATCAAACTTTACTATAAGAAATGCTTCCCGTTTGGATAAGGCAAGATTAAGATCTCCTCCACGGGGATTTTTTTCTATTTTAGAGATCACTGTCCATTTTAGGTCACTGACTCCATGTTGCAATCGTATCCAATGTTGCACCAAAGGGGCATTTTCAACTTTCCTTTTGATCCTAGATTTATGCTGCGAGATCCGTTGGCGGACCTCTTGGTTGGTCTTGCCTATGTATAGTAACTGGCATGGGCATGTAATGCCATAAACAACGAACTTACTCTTACAGTTGCTTACAGTATCATGTTTCCAAGAAATTCCATTATGCTGGAACAATGAACCTTCAACAGTCGATTCACAGCATAAACAAGTCCCACATTTGTGGTGTCCGAGGACGGGTGGCATCCCCATCATTTGACGTAAAGTTAAGGGTTTGGAAACAGGCATAGCTGCTCGGACTATGTGGTTGGCAATGTTGTTTTCTTTTTTAAAGGCAAATAAGGGCTCATTTACAAGGCTGCCATCAAGATCCTTTATCAGATGCCAATTTTGTTTTATGACTTTTTTCAGGCGATTGGCGTTGGGGCAAAAGGTAGTGACACATACCTGCCTTTTTAGATCAGGTTTGGATCTACGTTCCAGAAGTGTCTCGCGTGGGGTCCACTGGGCTCTTCTCATACAGGTTTTTACAAGTTTTTTGGGGTAACCCCTCTCACACAGCTTAGATGTTAAATTTTCTGAGTGTTGTTGAAAATCCTCCTTAAAGGTGCAGTTTCTGCGGACTCGCAGGAACTGCCCGTAAGGGAGATTTTCTTTTAGATTGCGTGGATGGTTACTATTAAACATCAGGGACTTGTTCCGGTCTGTGGGTTTAATGAATAGGGAGGTAGCCAATTTTCCTTTGGAAGGGAAGACCTCCACGTCAAGGAACGCGATCCTGCTTGTAGATTCTGAAATGCTGAATTTTATATCAGCAGTCCTGGCATTAAGCCATTGATGGAAGTTGGTCAGGGTGTCACTGTCACCTGTCCATGTCATAAAAACATCATCAATAAAACGGAGCCACGCTCCGATGTATTGAGCGAAAGGATTATTGTTGTAGATGTACGCATTCTCGTACATGGCCATAAACAATACTGCCAATTCTGGAGCAAAGGGGCAGCCCATGGCTACCCCCTTGACTTGGTAGTAAAATTCACCGTTAAAACAGAAATAATTCTTTTTTAAGGCGAATGTTGCCAAATCCACAATGAATTTCGTAGGCACGCGCATGGGCCTGGGTCTGGAATCTAGGAAAAAGGAGAGAACTGCTATAGCCTCATCTTGAGGAATCTGAGTATATAAAGCAGTTACATCTAGGGTGACTAGTCTGTCTCTGCCTTCACTGAAATCAATATTTTCTAGTTTCTTGATAAAATCAGTGGTATCCTGAAGGTAAGATTTAACCTGGATCATAAAGTCCTTAAGGAAACAATCTACATATTTAGCTGCCGGCTCTAGCACTGAACCACATCCTGCCACGATGGGTCTGCCTGGCGGGTGGTCTGGATCTTTATGAATTTTCGGCAGTATGTAAAACATGGGGACTTTAGGATGTTTAGTTTTCAGATATTCAAATTCTTTCGGACCAACAAAACCCAGATCAAAACCTTCCTGCAAGAGTGCAAAAAGTTCGTTCTGGAGGTCCGTAGTGGGATCTTTGTTTATCTTTCGGTAACAGTTGGTATCTTCTAGTTGTTTCATTACTTCAGTGGTGTAGTCCTGGCTATCCCACACCACAATTGCACCGCCCTTATCGGCCTGCTTAATGATCACTGTATTATCAGTTTTAAGGTTGTTCAAAGCCATCATTTGTTTTTTGGTGGTATTAAACTTAATGTATTTTTTCTCTTTTTCCATAGCCGATATGGCGGACAATACACTTTTCTCAAAAGTCAGAAGGTTTTTAGGAACTTTACTGGCTGGAGGGCAAAAGGTGGACTTGTTTCTTAGGCCTGTGACCTCGGAGGGCTGAGTAGTGGGATTTTCACTAAAAAACAAAGTCAAACGTAACTTTCTACAAAATTCAATGAATTCTGACTTCATTTTCACGAAGTCGGTTCTTTTTGAAGGCACGAATGACAATCCTTTAGCCAGGATGCTTTCCTCGTCTGGTGTTAGGACTTTTTTAGAAAGGTTGAAAATCGGCGACGCGTTTAGTTTTTGTAATGCTGTCGTCGTGTCTTCATTTCCCACGGGATGTTGTTTCTCACACGGCCCCTGGGGAGTGTCTGGCCTCTCCCTAAAAAATTTGGCGATTGGTTTTGTTGTTGCTGCTGGTTAGTGTTCCAATTGCGATTTCTATTTGGGCGGTTATAATTACTGGTGGGTTCGCTGTCAGTTCCTGACGAAGAGGTGTCAGAAAAAGAAATGAATTGTCTACGGGATCTGCCCTGGTTTCCTTGAAGGAAACGTCTAGATTCCGCTTTGGAATAGAAATCAGCCTGTAAGTAAGGATATATATTATCTAACGAAAAACCTTTTTTGTCTTTTTCAAATTGGTTAGATTTTTGAGTTATGGTGTAGTCTTTAAACTCTTGTACTTCTTTGGCAACCTTTTCCAAGAGTGCCTTGGCGTCTGCTATGGTTGGATTGCCACTAATTTCGGACTCTAGTTTAGCGATTTCAACTAATTCTTCTTTTGATATTCTAACCGCTGTTTCCACTGTCAGCATCATAAGATCTCTGCTACATTTGGTTTCTATCATAGAGAAACCTTTTTTGAATATCGGATCTTCTGTAAAAATTACAGGTATGTTCTTAATTTGTAGTCCGGCCGGGATGGTGCCTTCTCGGAGGTGTTGCAACAAAAAATGACCATGAAGGTCTGTCCTGATCTGCTTCTTTTTAAGGCGAATTAGTTTGTCAGATTCGTTGGATGTAGTTGCTGTCTCACTTAGGGTAACTGAGGAGAAAACAGGTGGGTCCCTGAGGAAGTTTCTGATGTGATCTTCTGAGTAGGCGAAGGTATCTTTCTCTGCCATTACTCTATGAAATGAAAAGAAAATTAAATTAAAAAAAGGGAGGAAGAATTGTTACAACATATAATAACAAGACTGAAATGAAACACAATACACAGGGAGGAATCAAAGGTAAAGGCGGGAAAGGAGGCACCTAGTCAACCTTCAATCCAAAAGTTAATGGACAGAAGCAAAAAACCTCGCGAGCCAGCGCCCGCTATAATAACCAGAAAACAACTAGGGGTTGGCCCTAATCAGCAAGGCTGAGCCGTAATAGTAAATAACAAAAGAGGATTGCCAATACTGATAACCAAAAAATTCATATACTTTTAAATACAGTACTTGAAACCACATTCAAGACCAAGAGCTAGTTGATAGCTTTTATTATTCTTTAAGATTTTATCAACACGAAGATCATATTTTTTAACAAATGCATATTCCAAAAAACAAACATAGAGAACATATTCAACAGGAAGTTAACATTGGGAATCATTCAACATGTCACACGTATCACACATATCACAGGCATACACGATACAGCCATTCATGAGTGGGGGGGGGGGGTTGTAGTAGCTTAAAGCGATACAAAATTTACAAAAAGGTTTTTTCAATATTTACAATGTAGTACCAAACAAGAAATGGGAAAGAAGCCAAAGTCCGCGGGGGCACTTAACACTATTATCACTTATAGGAATGTACCTTGTGTTAGACTAATTACTAAGTGATAATAGTGTTAAGTGCCCCCGCAGACTTTGGCTTCTTTCCCATTTCTTTCCCCATTTCTTGTATATGAATTTTTTGGTTATCAGTATTGGCAATCCATATTCAAATAAGTCTTGACCCTGTGCCTCATGGGAACAGTCCAGCCCGAACTGCCAAGCCATGTCTTTCCTGGACTGGAATCAAGCATCCTAGGACCGGTTTCTGGCTATCAGTCGTCATCAGCCAGGATAGCTTGATTCCAGTGGCCTGGAGAGCACAGGACTCACGTCTGAGCATACCCGTCCCACTCGGGGTGACAAATGCAAAAACAACAATTGATGGACGGAATGTTGCACAATGGCAGAACATTCACCCCCAGTCACAGATCTGGGTTCAATCCTTCGTTATTTTGCTCACCAGACCACCCCAGTTCAGACATGGCCATATGCAAATCAGTCTTGACCCTGAACCTCATGGGAACAGTCCAGCCTGAACTGCCAAGCCATGTCTTTCCTGGACCAGAATCAAGCATCCTAGGACCGGTTTCTGGCTATCATCCATCATCAGCCAGGATAGCTTGATTCCAGTGGCCTGGAGAGCACGGGACTCACGTCTGAGCAAACCCGTCCCACTCGGGGTGACAAATGCAAAAACAACAATTGATGGACGGAATGTTGCACAATGGCAGAACATTCACCCCAAGACACAGATCTGGGTTCAATCCATCGTTATTTTGCTCAACAGACCACCCCAGTTCAGACATGGCCATATTCAAATCAGTCTTGACCCTGTGCCTCATGGGAACAGTCCAGCCCGAACTGCCAAGCCATGTCTTTCCTGGACTGGAATCAAGCATCCTAGGACCGGTTTCTGGCTATCAGTCGTCATCAGCCAGGATAGCTTGATTCCAGTGGCCTGGAGAGCACAGGACTCACGTCTGAGCATACCCGTCCCACTCGGGGTGACAAATGCAAAAACAACAATTGATGGAAGGAATGTTGCACAATGGCAGAACATTCACCCCCAGTCACAGATCTGGGTTCAATCCTTCGTTATTTTGCTCACCAGACCACCCCAGTTCAGACATGGCCATATGCAAATCAGTCTTGACCCTGAACCTCATGGGAACAGTCCAGCCTGAACTGCCAAGCCATGTCTTTCCTGGACCGGAATCAAGCATCCTAGGACCGGTTTCTGGCTATCATCCATCATCAGCCAGGATAGCTTGATTCCAGTGGCCTGGAGAGCACGGGACTCACGTCTGAGCAAACCCGTCCCACTCGGGGTGACAAATGCAAAAACAACAATTGATGGACGGAATGTTGCACAATGGCAGAACATTCACCCCCAGTCACAGACCTGGGTTTAATCCATCGTTATTTTGCTCACCAGACCACCCAAGTTCAGACATGGCCATATGCAAATCAGTCTTGACCCTGTGCCTCATGGGAACAGTCCAGCCTGAACTGCCAAGCCCTGTATTTCCTGGACCGGAATCAAGCATCCTTGGATCGGTTTCTGGCTATCAGCCAGGATAGCTTGATTCCAGTGGCCTGGAGAGCACGGGACTCACGTCTGAGCATACCCGTCCCACTCGGGGTGACAAATGCAAAAACAACAATTGATGGACGTAATGTTGCACAATGGCAGGACATTCACCCCCAGTCACAGATCTGGGTTCAATCCATTGTTATTTTGCTCACCAGACCACCCCAGTTCAGACATGGCCATATGCAGATCAGTCTTGACCCTGTGCCTCATGGGAACAGTCCAGCCCGAACTGCCAAGCCATGTCTTTCCTGGATCGGAATCAAGCATCCTAGGACCGTTTTCTGGCTATCAGCCGTCTTCAGCCAGGATAGCTTGACTCCAGTGGCTTAGTGAGAATGGGACCCACGTCTGGGCATACCCTTCCCACGTAGGGTGAACAGCAAAACACACAAGATGATGGACAGAATGTTGCACAATGGCAAAACATTCACCCCAGTAACAGATCTGGGTTTAATCCATCGTTATTTTGCTCACCATGCCACCCCAGTTCAGACATGGCCATATGCAAGTCAGTCTTGACCCTGTGCCTCATGGGAACAGTCCAGCCCAAACTGCTAAGCCATGTCTTCCCTGGACCGGAATCAAGCATCCTAGGACCGTTTTCTGGCTATCAGCCGTCTTCAGCCAGGATAGCTTGACTCTAGTGGCTTAGTGAGCACGGGACCCACGTCTGGGCATACCCTTCCCAAATAGGGTGAACAGCAAAACACACAAGACGATGAACGGAATGTTGCACAATGGCAAAACATTCACCCCAGTCACAGATCTGGGTTTAATCCATCGTTATTTTGCTCACCAAGCCACCCCAGTTCAGACATGGCCATATGCAAATCAGTCTTGACCCTGTGCCTCATGGGAACACAAGGAACACGGCAACCCGCAGGACTGCCAGCACTACAAACTCCCCGTACCGGGGACATCAAGTATATGGGAGTTCACTCACTCACCTAGCATTTCATTCATCAGCCTGTGGGACTACTCGACTAACGAGCTGACTATACAGCTTTTTGCATCTACATTGAGGGCAAACCAGGCTCCTTCGTTGATCCCATCCACACTGGATTAATACGCCAGATTACTCACACCCGAGTTTTCTTCTTTCTGAGACTTGTGTCCACACCATGGACCACTGAAACTCAAACTGGTCTCGAGCCCTGCCGGGTCGGAAGTATCACCGGCTAAGCAACCTTACAATTTTTCCTTTTCAATCGTACAGCCCTGAGGAGTCGCGGAAATTACATTCCGATGCGACGAAACACGTGTCAGCTGGTTTACCAAGATAATTAAATGAAGACCCTATACTTCTAAAGACATTGTAGTTCTTTGTGACAGCTGGGAAATGAATTTTGTGGTGTCCGCCAGGATACAAATTCGATATACTCTTTTTTGTGTGCAGTGGGCTTTTCGCTGTGTTTTCTCAGTGTGTTGTCTTTGCAACATACGTTTTCTGAGGGGTTATAGGGCTCATCCCCCGCCCAATTGCACCACAACTCAATCAGTGTTCTCCAATACCTTTGCTTTAAATATTTAGCAGAGCGCCCAGTATTTCCCCTTAATCTAAAAACCCTGTTACTAGTAATATTCAAGGCACACATCTGGGGTGTACCACCCAAAGAATGGTCTTTTCCAATGAAAAATAAGCTTTGAGTGATTGAGGCAGCTTTTGAGTATGTTTGGTCCAAATTATAACCCAAGATCAATAGACCAACATACAAATATATATCACTCCCACTGCATTTCAGTCTGAGAGCTCTTGGAGGGATACATTGATTAAGCTCTTTATAAATGTGTGCTGAGTTTCTGCCTCACACTACCAACTACCTAACTGCTCTGTATCAGTGCCCTGAATGTCAAGTGCTAATGGGGTGTACTTGGTGCTCAGTTAGTGCCCCTATGAAATACCTCTGAAATATGAACTATTTCCATTGCTCATTACTGATAAAGACACTATTAATAAAAATCCCATGTCAAATACAGATGGGAGTTGCTTGGCGTGCAGCAGGCCTGTGACAAATACAAGGGGAATAGGTTTGAGATTGTGAGCCCTCACACAAGTCCAACAAGAATTCATTTTTATGATAAATACAACAGGAAGAGGTTTTACCTTATGGGCAATGTGACAAACACCAGAGGATTTGCTGAGATCGTCTTACAGATATCACTAGTTCAGGAGTGACAAGAGATCTTTTTTTCATTTTGTACATTTGTAATTTCATGTTTAACCCCTTCCCTGTGGGGCACATTCCCCCGCTGTGCTGGGGGGAGGGGGGGGGCGCACAGCGCCCCGGTCCTCATGACGAGCTCAGCTCGTCATGCAGCTTGGTGGTCGTGTGCTCATGACGAGCTGAGCTCGTCATGACCACACCCGTTTCTTTAAAACGCTCGCACAGCAGGGGAATTAGTCCAGCATACAAGCGTTCTAACGGTCATGATGAGCTCAGCTCGTCATGAGCACATGAGCACCATGGCTCATGATGAGCTGAGCTCGTCATGAGCGTCGAAGGAGTTAATATAGGCCTGGGCGGAGTTAACAGAGTTTCACTATGCAGAATTCTGTGGTGTTACCGTAAAGCTCTGAGAGATTCCACGGCCTGGCGGAGTAACTTGAACAGAGTATGCACTATGCAGATGCCCTCTGACCAGCTCTGTGGAAGATTTGAGGGAACCCAAAGTCGAATCAGCTCAATGGAAACAAGCCAGGGTGAAGGTTTGAGCAGTGTAGCTATTGTGAAGCCAGCTCTATGGACGGTGGCCCTGGTCAGAAGAACTTTGTCCATAGTAAGGTGCTACATGCTGGCAGCCCGGAGGGTAATAGTGCCCACTGCCAGCCGAGCAGCGTAGGTCCACAAAGAAGCAGTGTGGGATGCACATGTAGGCATGGAGCACTAGGGTGCAGTGCCCTGTGGGTGTCCGTACACACAGACTGTATGCCTGAGGAGAATCTCGCACTGCCTGCTCCAGCTCCAATAGAGGTAACTTGCAGCAGTGGCATAGCAAGGGGGGGGGGGGGCGGTCCGCCCTGGGCACCATGAGTTTGAGGGGCAGTGGCCTCCCCCTATTACATGCAAACCACCGTGGGGCGGCAAATGCAGGGGCCACCACAGGTGACCAAAGGTTTAGCTGCGCCACTGGCTCGCAGGCCCAAGTTGGTTGAGGAACGCGGCCCTGGCTCCTCAATACAAACCAAGGCGTGTGAAAAATGGGTGGTGATCACACACACTCCTGTGTGTGTACTTTGTTGTGTAACCCCTCCCCTATTTTACATCTGCTAACATTGTGCTTTTAATATATAAGACAGTGCCTCACACACTGACATGGAAATAATCCGTAAAGTGAGCCGGTAAAGCGATGGATTCCCAGGACGGTTATGGTTACCTTACCAATGTGTATCCATGGTGGCATGGCATGATCCTGCTGAACAGTGCACACTACACTAAGAAGAGTGAGGCCTGTTCGTATTTCTTAGGGAAGTGGAGCTAACCCTTGCCAGCAAGGAATGCGCATGTCAAACTGCGAGAAGGCCGAGCCTATTCCAAGGAGATGGATCTCTGACGAAGCGGAGTTAACCGCCCACCCCTAGTTTAATATCTAGTTGTGTGTAAAGTACTTTTTCCTTTTAACTTTAAAAACACTACCTCAAAAATTATTTGTAAGCATTATTATGCATCATGGTGTCCTAAATTTATAATCTATACCATTTTCCTCAGTGAGTCTGGAACTGCTCTGCCTATCAACCCTAAGGGTCAAGTACTAAAAGGGTGTAACTGGTGCTCAATTTTGGTTCAATATTAAGGAGACCCTAGGTGTTAGCTCCAACCTCATGCCGATCTTCTTCTTTAAGGATATGTCATTGGGCAGCAGTTGTATTAACCTGTCTATGAAGTAGTTTCATTGCTTATAACGGACCGAGATTTTTGCAGACCCCATGTTAAATACAAAAGTAGGACTTGGCATTGTGTAAGTCTATGACCAATACAGGAGGAGGGCATTTTATATTGTGAATTCTCTGACAAATGTAATGGGAAAGGCTTTTAGTGTGTGACAAATATAATAGGATGTGGGTTTTCATTGTGAACTTTTTTGATAAACAGTGTTAAAAACTGAAACACCTTTTACTCTATCTCCAATTCAGGAGGTGTTATGTTGTTTTGGTATGGGAAGTCAATTTATGTATCACACAAACACCAAAGGATTATAAGCACTATGGAAAGTGAGCAGCAAAAGCTGAAACAAGAACTCCATCATGATAGGCTAGTACTATGGGAACAGGACCACATTTTCTGCTGACACCTAATTATAAGTAGAGAACTTTCATGGCATATTTGATATGGCTGGGCGTTCCAAAGTTTAACCAAGCAAACAAAATTGTCACCACTTGGGCACCACAATAGGATGAGACGTTGCCAAGCACTGTGTCATAATATGACAGTGCATCTTAAATTGCTTATCAATAAATTCTGGGTACTTACCTGAAATTGCCTTATGTACTGTGTAAAGAGATCAAAAATAAATGTGTTGCTTGATGGAGAGGCAGTGATGTTATTGAAGGATATGACTAGCATGGGATATTATAGGAGCACTAGTGAATAGATGTGTGTTTTGTTTGGCATAAGAATCTTTTTGTTACTATGCTTTATCTGTTATGTCATGCTGTTATATGTTGTGTTACCAGAAGGTGCTATTCCTTGGAGCATATTGCTGCGGGCACGGAAACCTTGAGGATTTTGCTTGTAGGAGTTGTAGTGACGTAGAGTCAGCATTCTAGTGTTGCAGTCTGGTGTACCCCACATTGAACACCCACCCACCACAGGCGTCATCAGTCATATGACCCTGCTAATATAAGGGGGCTTAGCGCACGTGCTCAGGGCCAGTTGTACCACCCAACTATTGTGTCCTGTGTGTCCAATATTAGCGATGCAGGCCTAGGGCCCACATATCACCACAATGGCAATGAGGCGGAAACTGTGCCCCGCGTGCCACAGCTGAACTTCGAGGAAAAGGAGGAGAGAGCTGCCCGTGTCGAGGGCACCCCCAGAAACCGGCACCTAACGTGCCAGAGAGCCTGCGGGCGTGTGCAGAGCCCCAGGGTGAGGATGAGGTGACCAGGAGCCCACCCTGTACCTCGTGTGCCTGTTCGCAGCCGCCCCCGAGTGGAAGCGCCGTGGGGAGTGAAGAGGGAACAACGCAGAGCCCACCCGCGTTCAAGAAATGGCCCGCCGGCCCGAAGGTGAGCGACTGACGAACGGCATGAGGCCAGCAGGAGCCCACCCTGCATATGCGGCCAAAAGTGAACACTGACCCGTGTGAGGCCCGCAGCGCACAGGCAACAGCTCTACTCCCACCCCGTGCAGCATAGGAACTAAATAAGGCTGCTGCGGGTGAGAGGGGAGCCGAGCGAAAAAGAAAAGAATGGTGACCGGTAGTGTGCTGCCCGCTGCTGATGCAAGCCCATGCCCAGTGAGGGAGTGAAGAAGGCTGCGGCGACTGCTGTGGGTGTCGGTACGAGCGGAGCCCACCCACGATTAAGAGTGCCCGGTGAAAGTAGCACTGAAGCAGGCAGCCCCGGGGGAGTAGCGCAAACCTCCCTCACCCCGCACAGCGTGTGTCTAGATACGACTGCCGGGGTGGAGAACGCAGGCTGTGTGCAGCCAGCGCCGCTGAGACAATGAACTAAAGAGTTCAGAGGGGGAAGCAGTGCCTCTCCCCGGTTTATTGTCACACCCTGCATTCGCCCAATTCAGAGAGGAAGTCAACAAACCCCTGTTCAGCTCGTGATGCAAGAGGGCCTGTGGCGTGGGGCAGAGGAAGCGACAGCAAATTGAGGGCCGCAGCGAGAGTGGAGCTGCTCTGGCCGACCGGAGCGCTGATGGCAGTTAAAATAGTCGCATCGGTAAAGCGCCCCAGCAGTTTATGTGCCACAAAAGGAAAGTTATACCCAGCGCTGCCTACCAGACGTGAGAGTCCGCTGCCCAGGAGGGGGTGAAATCGAGATGGCGAGTGGCTATCAACCATCAACCGCAGACTCGTGATGTGTCCCCTGCTGTGGCATCCAGGCGCTGCGTGACCCCCACTCTGTCATAGAGTAACAACAATGAACACAAAACTGAACGAAAAGAAAGCGGTCCTACCTTTGAAGGAGTGAAAAGCAGGACTGCTACGGAGGGGGTGTCGAAGGATGGAGCCTGCAGCTCGCTAAAGAAATTCACCGAGTGAGACTGCACGAAGGCACTAAGCTACCGGAGGTTTCTTTGAAAAAGGCAACACTGCCACCTAGTGGTCAGAAGGCTACATCGCACCCAGCAGCCTGAATATGCAGTGCAATATCTGCAATAATGTGAAAGACAATAAGACACAAAAGTAGTTCACACAAATTAGACAGCACAAATGTTTAAAACACTGGACTGCAACAACGATACAATCACAGAAGCAAGAGAGTAATGTGCCTCTAGAATACCTGCCACACAGTGAAACTGATGAGAAACGGTGTGCAACCCACAACCAGGGGTAAGGCAATGCACATGCTCTGAAGTGCATACACAAAAGAGTGCACAAGTGACTTGCCATGCAGAGAGGCGCCAAATCACTGAAAAGGGAAACTGACAAAGCGCAAGGAACGCGCCAGAAGTGCAGCAACTCCACACAGAATACTCAAGAGAGCACGCAGCAAGTGCGCCCAAGGGAGCAAACAAAGAGTGCAGCCATCAGCGTGCCAGAGGGAGTGACCAGGAGAAGGTCAACGGAGCGGTGGCGCAACCCTCCAAAAGCACTTAAGTCACGCCAGGAGAGAGCGCACCGATGCCTGGTGGCCACAGGCTATCACTGCAGCAGTATGGCGAAAACAGGAGCACCACCACATGAACCGACGGTGGATCGGGAACTCAGCAACAGGCAAGTTCGAAGGCGCATGGAGCAAATGTGCAGCAGTACAGAGGACAGTGAAGCACTACACAGACACTGGGCAGAAGCCAAGACAGTAACCCAAAGCAGCAAGTCACTGAAGCAACCGAAGAGCGCCTCCAGAAGAGCGCCAAAGCAAACGAACTGCGACAGAAAGCAAGAAGTGGTTGCACAGACCACCAGAAGCATGAAGACTCACAGGAAGAAGCTGACCACCCACTTGGTCACAATAAAGAAGCCGACCACCCAGCTGGTCGCAAGAAGATAAGAAGCCGACCACCTAGTCTGGTCGCAAGGAGGAAGAAGCCGACAACCCAATCAGGTCGCAAGGAGGAAGAAGCCGGCCACCCAGCTGGTCGCATGGAGGAAGAAGCCGACCACTCCGTTGGTCGCAAGAAAGAAGAAGCCGATCACCTAGTTGGTCACAACAAGGAAGCCGACCTGTCAGACAGTCGCAATGAGATGCTGACCGACCAAGAAGTCAGAGCAAGTGTAAAGAGGAAGACCGTGGGGACGTCGACAAAGAGGACCCCAGGAGAGGTCCGAGAAGAGGACCAGAGGGAGACGGACGCGAAGTCCCACAACATCACTTTGACATCAGAAGTATCATGTGACAGAAGGTCGCGATGACAAGTCCGGTCAAGGAGCGACGTAACAACAGTGTCCTAGTGCGGGGACAAGACCAGAGAGAAACAAGCAAAGGGCACGGTGCTCGGAGAACCCTGGTCAGAATGAGAATGAAAGCGACGAGACCGGACAGCGTCGCAAAAGGGAAGGAGAGAAACGATGGCGAGTGAGTGGCATGACACCACGAAGAAAAGAGAAGAGTAAGGGAGGATGACCCATCCTGAGTGGCACGGCGCCACGACAAAGAAAGAAGGAGGAAGAGGAGCGAAGTAAAGAGGTGTGTGTGACAAGACACCACAACACACACCAGAAGGGGAACACCCGATGGAGAAGGTGAAGAGGTGCATGACCATCTCAGCACAGTTCCTGGAAACACATCAGCACCCCTGGAAGTACACATCTACGTGCAAAACCGAAGGTCACCCAGACAGAAGATCACCGCCTGGTTACCCACAGAAGAAATCCAACATTCTGCCATCGCTATCCTGGTGCATCATCGCCAAGGAGCATCTCACTGCCCGAGTGAATCCACACACGCCCCAAACAACCAGGGGTCAAAGAGGCAATCAGCCAGGAACCTTCTGTGCACCCCCGTGAACCTACAGCCTGCAGAAGTCAAGCACACCCGGCCATTGGAAGATCCGCCCTTGGGCACTACACAAGACTTGGCCGTGGCCCTGTTGGGAGTTCCGCAGTGACACCTAAGCACGGCCTACACAAAGGCCCGCACAGCCTACGCAGTCACGTGGCAGTCCAGGGGACGAGGGCCTCAACAGAGTTCCCGTGCGAAGGGAGCCCGAGTAGGAGAGATGTGTTGGCCGTAGCTCCACGTCAGGCGCAGGAGGCGTGGAGGTTACAGTTGAAGACTGGTCACCCACAATAACGCCAGAGGAAGGTGCAGAACCCGAGTCCAGATGACAACGACGCCCAAACAACGACACCACCCTCAGGGGCTACATGAGCGTTTGGCTGTGAATCCGTTGGCAGTACCTCACCGACGCCTTTGCGTGGCTCACGCGAAGCCCGGCACTGTCCACACAGTCCCATGACAGTCAGCGAGGAAAGGCCACCCAAGAAGCTCCAGTGGCAGAGGAGTCCACGCGAGAGAGGCAAGTCGGACGTCGCTCAGCAGTTTGGAGTAAGCACGTCATCCCACAGGAAAGCCTCACTGACGGAGACCATCTCCAAATCCAAAGTGGATCTCACCACAGCTCCAGATGCATCAACACCGCGAGACCAGGCTGGTCTAAAGAACATCGCCAAGGCGGGTGAAGGCATCCTGACCATGCGGTCTGAGACTCCGGGTCGTCCAGTGAGAGGGGACACCCACAAGATAGGGGTATCCGTGAGAGGGATATCCTGCAACTGCAGGACCTGTCAGAAACAGACACCAGTTGAACAGAACACCTCAACCAGGACGAGACAGCGGAAGGTAAAACACAAATGGACCTTATCATTCCATCTGCACTTTCACAGGATGTGGAACAGGAAAAGAGAGACTGCACGGCCCACCACAGAGCTGCAAGTCTGCAAAGACAAGAAAAGACACCATCGTCAGTGATTGACCAGCAGCGGAGAAGACTAGTGGGAGTCGTCATTATTGGGTTATAATTTTATGTGCAAACTGTATTTCCTCCCACAGGCTTTGGATTTTTCTTTGATTTGACTTTTCACTACGTTTGGGAGGAATGTAGTGATGTATTTTCAGCATTCTAGTGTTACAGTCTGGTGTAACCCAAACTGAACACCCACCCACCACAGGAGTCATCAGTCAGATGACCCTGCTAATAAAAGGGGGCTGAGCGCACGTGCTCAGGGCCAGTTGTACCACACCACTACTGTGTCCTGTGTGTCCATTATTAGCGATCCGGGCCTAGGGCCCACACATCACCACAGGAGGGAGCAAGGCAGTGTTTCAACTTGGAATTGACCTGCTTCTTTCTACATTACACTGGACACCGTCATTACAAATTTGGCGGGGAGCGTGGTTGAAACACCAGGGAACCCATGGATTATTTGCGGATTACAATATCAAAAAGGTACCCCTTGGAGATAATTTGTAGGTCTGGGAGAATAGGGAGAAACAAAAATAAAGACTACAAAAGCAGTCCCACTCGACCTGTATCTATTTAACAGTGGCTACAAAAGCTCACTGGGCTGCCCTTTGCTGTGTTAATATAATAGATACAACATTTTATTCATTTTCATTCTTGTTTATTATAGTCATTTTTTCAAAGGTAAAAAGATTTTTTACATATAAGAAACATTTCTTTTGTCTTTTGCGGATTGCACCTAGGAGGATATAACTAGTAAATTCTACTACTACGCAGTTACCCCTGGACTCGTACTAGTGGATTTATCGGAAATGTGTACGAATGATTTGCCTGTAATTGAGGAGCTTACTTCTTATTTCTTACCAATTTACAGCCGTTTAGGAGTGTGACAGTTGCCAGCATCTTCCAAATCAGCATAAGAGATTCTACGCCGCACAGATTGTATGTGTGCAGGAGAGCTATGCAAGCAAGCAACAGCAGCTTCTATGTGCCACCCACTAACTTTGGAACACAGCGAGTGTTATGCGCTGAATACGCAGAGCCTTTACGTGGAGATCACACAGGGGCCATATAACATCAAGGCGTGCTGCCATTTTGGGCATATGAAGCATCAGATTGTGCAAGGGGATAGGTATGCAGCGGTTTATGCGTTGCAGCCACATCATGCAGTCTTGGAGGTCAACATGCAGAGTTGCGCCATGTCTAAGCAGGCCGCCAATTCTGTAACCGAAATGTCAAAATATTTCCTCCCATAAGAGCAGAATCTCATTCGAGTGGAATTATACTGCTCGTTTCTTGTTGTGCTATATGGTCAGTATATTGACACGTGGAGTGGGTTATTCCACGTTTTATGTATACATTAGACCTAATTCTGGCTTGAAATTAATTTTCACTGATACTTTGTTAAACTAGGTCAGTGGACTAGTTCCCTCTGTGGGGTGAAGAAAGAACATTGGATCTAGTAGTTGTGGGGCGATTGTAATAGGTCTCTGCAAACTAGTTCCACTACTAGGGTGAAGAAAGGACGCTGTATTTGCATGGTTGAATGCAATCATTTTTGCCTGTTAAACAATGGTAACATAAACATTTTCACTTAAACCACCTATTGCATATTGGCCTGCTGGAGGAAGCCAATGCAGGAAGTAGGTTGAATGGAAAGTCTACTTTCTGAATTTCCTTGAAACTATTGATGACGAGGGTAAAATGGATCCAGAACGGAAGAAGTATTTTCTTACATTTTGTGGGGCCACATAGAGTTAGGATTTATGAGCAAAAGTGCCAGGGGATGTGGCTGTGAATACTTTTGAAGATGCATTGAAATATTTTGATAACCATTTTGTACCAAAAGTGTGTATTGGAATTGTAAGATTTAATTTTTTTCAAAGGAATGAAACGGTGGATGAGTATGTTTGCTGCACTTAGAAAACTAGCTGGGAACTGCAAATGTAACCATCTACAGGAACTGCTTATAAGAGAGCAGGTGGTCATGCATACTCAGGATCCAGCTATTCAGGAAAGGTTGTGGATCAATGGAGATGCTGACCGTAAGGATGCATTAGCTAAAATGAGAAAAGCAGAATTGTCTAGCTGCAGTGCTAAGGCTCTAAATACTGAATCCAAAGACTCCCAAGAGGAAGTGATAAGTAAGTTAAAGAGGTAGGGTTTCAGTAAGCCAAAGAAAGAGGGTACTAAAGAGCATGGCCCTACCAAGAAGTAGAACCTTAGATGTTATTGTTATGATAGTAGGTCACATTTATTGGCCAGTAAATTTTGCCCTTCAGTCAAACAAAATTGCTCAGTATGTTGGGTAATCGGTCACTTTGCCAAGGTCTGTAACAAAAAGAAAGGATTCAAGGTGAAGTGCATTGATGATCGAAGCTCTAGTGATAAAGATAGCAAAGTTAAGAAAGTAATGACTTATGATTCTGAAAATGTTGCACAGGACTTTGAGTGCAAGGAACTATTCATATTAAATATCAATGCCAAACTGGGTGGTAGCAAAAAGAAACCTTTGTGCTTAATGACTAATGTATGAGTATTCTGAGTCTCCATATATTGTGAATGAAGAGATATAGAAAGCCAAGTTTGCTTGGTGATTAGGGGTTACATTTTTGGAATATGACATTCAATCAATCTTTTAGGGCCATATGTATCATCATCACCATTTGCGATTTCTAAATAGCGAATTTTAAGGAATCGCTATTTAGAAATCGCTAAATGGCTTGTATGTACAAAATCGGTATTTTTTAGCGATTTCCAAATATTCCTTATTTGCGAATTCGCAAATAAGGAATAATTTCCCATTCATTTCTACGGGCCAGGAGGCCCACAGAAATGACTGTGAAATAATTCTCAATTTGTGAATTCGCAATTTGCTAATCGCAATTTGAGAATTATTTCAAGGGTGCAGGGGTGTCTCAACGACACCCTGCTGCACCCCTGTAAATTACATGTGTGTGCATATGGCGCACATACATGCCCAATGGGCATGTATGTGCGCCATATACCACACTCACAAATGCACAATTGTGCATATTTTCAAGAAATCGCAGATTACCACCAACTACAAGTTGGTGGTAATTTGTGATTTCTAAACCTGAAATTGCAATTTTAAAAAGCTTCATACATAGCATTTAAGGAATCGCAAAATTGCGATTCCTTAAATGCTTAAGCAAAATAAGGAATCGCAATTTTTTGCGATTCCTTATTTTGCAAATTTTTCATACATTCCACAATCGGTAAAAAGGACGTTTGCGATTCGCTAAGGCTGAAATTCTGCGAATTTCGGCCTTAACGAATCGCAAAAGGCTTGATACATATGGCCCTTAATCTTTATTCGATTATATAACATAATCATTAAAGATAAAAACATATACATAAAAGCCACATTAAAACCTTAAAAACCCTTATTAGACATGATACAGTGCAATGCATTCTGAAAAACAATGTGTGAGCGTTTCAGAACCTTGTAAATTTAGCAACCCAGCCTAACCTAACCAACATTATTTACTAAGCACACATTATTTTATTCCAGTGTAAGGCATCTTTTAAATAACCAGTGACTGCCAGCATCACCTCCCGATCAGATAATAACTGTAAATATAAAAAGGCAGGGCAAAATTGAGTAAAACCCCTTGCTTTTAAAAGTGGTGATAAGTACCTTTTATGTAAGAATTCATAATACTTATAGAATAATACCAGGTGTATCAAGTTCTGGGGTGAACTGTCATCACAAGGGCGAGCTAAAAGGACATGGGGATCGAACTGGCCCGGAGGAAAACAGATCATTGTACGAATAGAACCCAGATGAAATTTAGTAAGCAATGATCTGTCCCTGGGATGTTTAACTGCTGTGAGATAAGGTTCAACAGCAACAACAGATTTCAGCAGTAAATATGATCTATTGGAGTTTTTCTCGAATGTCAAGGCTGATTTACATAATGCCATGTCTGAACTGGGGTGGTGTGGAGTGCAAAAAAACGATGGATTTAGGCCCAGATCTCTGTACTGGGGTGAATGTATGACACTGTTCTGCATTCTGTCCATCAATTGTTGTTTTTGCATTTGTCACCCCGAGTGGGATGGGTATGCTCAGACGTGACTCCCATTCTCTCCAAACCACTGGAGTCAAGCTATCCTGGCTGAAGACGGCTGATAGCCAGAAACCGGTCCTAGGATGCTTGATTCCGGTCCAGGAAAGACATGGCTTGGCAGTTCGGGCTGGACTGTTCCCATGAGGCATAGGGTCAAGGCTGATTTGCATATGGCCAGGTCTGAACTGGGGTGGTGTGGAGTGCAAAAAAACGATGGATTTAGGCCCAGATCTCTGTACTGGGCTGAATGTATGACATTGTTCTGCATTCTGTCCATCAATTGTTGTTTTTGCATTTGTCAACTCGAGTGGGATGGGTATGCTCAGACGTGAGTCCCATGGTCTCCACACCACTGGAGTCAAGCTATCCTGGCTGAAGACAGCTGATAGCCAGAAACCGGTCCTAGGATGCTTGATTCCAGTCCAGGAAGACATGGCTTGACAGTTCGGGCTGGACTGTTCCCATGAGGCACAGGGTCAAGGCTGATTTGCATATGGCCATGTCTGAACTGGGGTGGTGTGGAGGGCAAAAAAACGATCGATTTAGGCCCAGATCTCTGTACTGGGGTGAATGTATGACATTGTTCTGCATTATGTCCATCAATTGTTGTTTTGCATTTGTCACCCCGAGTGGGATGGGTATGCTCAGACGTGAGTCCCATGCTCTCCACACCACTGGAGTCAAGCTATCCTGGCTGAAGACGGCTGATAGCCAGAAACCGGTCCTAGGATGCTTGATTCCGGTCCAGGAAAGACATGGCTTGGCAGTTCGGGCTGGACTGTTCCCATGAGGCACAGGGTTAAGGCTGATTTGCATATAGCCATGTCTGAACTGGGGTGGTGTGGAGTGCACAAAAATGATGGATTTAGGCCCAGATCTCTGTACTGGGGTGAATGTATGACATTGTTCTGCATTCTGTCCATCAGTTTTTGCGTTTTTCTCCAATGCCCAGGGTTTCCTGTCAACTTTAAATGTATTGAAAATGAGTTCCTTAAAAAGACCACAATCGCCCTTTTTAAGGAGGTGTGGCAAGTTAAAAATATCCATACAATCTAGGGAAAAGGCAACGGATTTCATATAATTAATCCACAGTATAATATGGCCATACGCACATTCCATGCAATCCTCAATCACACTCCTGTTGAACCACAGTCTCCCGTCTACCCAGACAGATATTCAAAGTAAAAATGGGGCCAGTTTAACCTTATTCTCCATATAGTTCAAACTCAGTTCCTTGTGGCTTGCAAATTAGGAGCTGTATGGGCCCAGCCCCAGAAGTTTTTTACAGAATCGGTCCTCTTCAAGCCTGATCGCCGTACACCTACGGTACACCCAAATGGGTGCACCTATGCCAGGACTGGGAGACATTTCATTCTGTAGATTTGTAGCAGGGGCAAGATGGGCTTGTGACCCACCAATAGTGAAAATCTAAAGAGGGCACAACAGGCTTGTGTAAACTCAAAGCAGAGAATGTAAATGGAAGAGAGCCTGTTGTTCTAATGGTTAAATTATACCCCCAAGTAGGGAAAGGTGGAAACCCTAGTAACTTTGTGCCCTTTGATATCAATAGGTCGTGTTCTGGCTTTCTTCCTCTCGCACACCATATAATGGGTCTTTGAGATGTGTATATCTAGGTCCAGGTCGTCATGAACTCAACAAACGTGTCAACAAGGAGTTTTAACCCATTTTTCATTCGGGCCATCAATACGGCGTCATAGGCTTAAAGCAGGGTAGGCACGCTGACAAACTTTACCCTAGGCAGGTCAACCCCATTTTCACTCATGTAGTTGTTCAGGCTATTAATATATAATAAAAACAATATTGGAGCCAACACACATCCCTGCCTATCCCCCCGTGTGAGGCTAAATGATTCCGTTGTCTCCCCCGCTGTACCGTATCTAACCCAGGCATTTATGTCCGTGTGTAAAGGTCTACGAAAAACAATCAACTGAGCTGGCAGTCCCATTTCCCCAAGAATATACCAAAGCTTGGACCTGTTCAACGTGTCAAAGCCGCTAATGAGGTCCACAAATGCAAGAAAAGTAGAACATACATCCCTATGATAAGGTTAAGGTTTAGCCATTGTTCCAGTGTACCCATCTCTTCCCTGAATCCATAATGGACAGGGAAGATAATATTGTTTGCCTTGGCCCAAGCTTTCACTCGCTGGAGGACAATACGCCCATCCACCTCTATCACTGAACTTTACAGGAAGATTGGTCTATAGCAGGTAGGGTCCTGCCTATTCCCCTTCTTGAACACTGAGACTATGGTTGCAAATTTCCAAGTCAGTGGTAGGCCTAGCTGGGTTACGGCATTAAGAATATTGGTCAGAACTGAAGCCCAGAGGTGTGGTTCAGCCTTATATAGATCCATTGGTATTCCAACTGGCCCAGGTGCTTTGTTGGATGGGCCACCCATGATGGCCTCATAGACCTCCTCATACTCAAACCGAATCTCAAGTGGGTAAAATGTATCAGCAACACCCTGATGAATGGGAAGTTCTTTGCCCAGAGCAAATACCTTATAGTAGCGGGCAACGTAAAGGGCTGGAGAGATAGAAGAGCCTATATCATCTTGCACAGCCACATTGGGCTGCCTTGCATTAACAAGCATCAAAAAACCCTTGAAATCTCTAGATGAGCAAGTGGACACCAGCCAATCCCAAGATGCTTTCTTGAGTTCAGCCTTTCGCTTTTCTAAGGCTATTTTGTACACCCTCCTGACATCCTTAAAAATGTCCTGGTTACGGGGTTTAGTGTTGAGGGCCTCTCGCAAGTAATTACCCGCCAACCTACAGCCTTTATGTAGCCAGCCCATCTTTGCACCCCTGGGCCTGCTAGCCATATCCATTATGATATTGACGGTAGACTCATTTAGCTGGTTAAATCCATCCATAATTTAGGCAGGTGATGTTCCAAGGCTAGCAGGGGCTCCATACTGATAGCAATAGTAAGGCCGGCTGCAGATTTAATCACTTTAGGCATTGGGAGGTTGCGCCACTTTACCCTCAGCCCCCCATCTTCCGTAGTTAAGCCGGTCAAACCTGGGTCAGGATTTTCAGCAGGGCAAATATTAACTCTTAGTACAGTTTCTATTAGGTTGTGGTCAAAAAATGTAGTTACATGTTCCCCCCTGGGCTGATATAAGGATCAAGAGACCTGGAAACAAAATAATCAATAGTGGTTCCTTTACCCCAACCCACAAGAGTGGGCAGTTCCCTAGATGAACTAGAGCTCAGAGGCATTACATTTATTAAGCCAGCTTGCCCAAGTGCTTCCGATAGTTTACATCCCCTCAGGTCAGACCCGTGATCCCCAGTCACTAGGTCCTCGAGCACAAAAGGGTTACGATCAAAGAAATGTTGTTGTAGTTTATCGTTAAAATCCCGACCTATTATAATGTTAAAACATTTGAAATAGGCATATGATCTGGTCTTTAGGCATGACACTACTTCAAAAAGCACCTCAATTTGATAGCCAGGGTCGCTGGTAGAGTTGTAGAAGTTCAATAGGAAAAAATGTAATTCTTTAGAGATGGGCACTCAAAGGATCTGGACTCCTCTGTGTTTAAGGGGAATTGAAAATACCCTCAGATTGGCTGAAAATCGTACCAAGATAATTAGTCCCACTCGTGCCCTGTGACCAGGGGAGGGAGTTGCTGCCACACAAAAAGTTTCATTACCATCCAGGCCATCCGATCAACAGCCCAAACTCCTGAAGCTAAATTACGTCAAAATCTGAAATACAATTCTGCCATTCTGGGTCCACCAGTTTATCCCTAATCCCTGCTATGTTCTATCTTAAAATGTTTAGAGAGCACCCTGGAACACTTAGAGGTGTAGACTCAGCAGGAAGATCACTAGAATAACCAATGTCTAGGCAGGAGGGGTTAACAATAGATACACAAGGAGAAATACTGTATAATCAATCATTTTGGTCCAAAGCAAAAAGGGGTTCAAATGTATTGCTCACAGAGATAGCTATTTGTTCAGAGGAGCTAGCAGGTTGCATGAAAGTGTGAAGATTCACACTGGCTCTCAAAGGGGGATGAGGCTATAAGCTTCGGTAGAAAAAGCCAAGTGGGAGGATGTTAATCTGTGTTTCCTTAATAGACAAAGAGCCAGAACTAGATAGTAAACACTTGGCCAGCACAGGTGAACTACAGTTAATCACAACACAATCCCCCCCTAGGGATTTAGGCATAGGACCAACCCACCCTATCCATCTCATAAACAAAATATCGTCAGAGTCCTTACGGACAAAATGTGCGTTATCTGTCAGCCAATGACATACTTTGTTTTTGAGTTGAAGGGTGGTTTCCATAGTGTTTGTGCTAATACTTGGTACCCCTGACAAAATTGCTACATAAGGATAAGAATCCGGAGGTAGATTTAGGCAAGGGAGCTGTGCATCCGGCTTGATCTTCCTGCCCCCCAGTGCCCCAGGTGCTGGATGGTCTAAACGAGACCTGTGGGATCTCTCCTCTTCTGAAGGATTCCTAACTGCAGAAGAAGCCGAGGAGCCAAGGGCTGAGAAAGCAGCTGGGATGGCTGGGATGGATTAGGGACACAAATAACACCTCCATCTGGGACTTGACCTCTGGACAAAGTAACTTGCCCATATATTGAGCAGATCAGGCCCATTATCCTTCCTCCCAAAGAAGAAATTGAATTTATGGCATCTTTAAGTGGGTCAAACCCAACAGTCACTTTGGTTATAGCTGAATCCAGGGTGGATAATCTTTCCATCAAGGGGGCTATACTAAGCATAATTGCATCCTTAAATTTGCCAATCACATCAGACCAGTCTGTGGCAGCAAAATTCACTGAGCCTGAACAATTACCACTAGGCTGGGTTGTAGATTAATTCGAAGGTCCTTTTGTGCACCTTACTTTAGGAGGTTGTTTGGTTTGCCTCTTCCTTTTAGGCAGGGGTGAGCAGGTTCTATTGTTAGGGGTTTCAATGGCTGGGTTGTCAAGACAATGAACCACAGGAGAAATGCAGGGAAGGCGTAGCGTGGTCTGGGGCACTGGGTGTCCTTGGGGGGCCGTCTGTGAGGCCTGCATGGTAAAGATCCAGACCCCCCCCCCAATCCAGGCACCCTCTCCATCTCCATCAACAATCTGCCTTTGGCCAGGTCGATCTTGATGGTAATAACCCCCACAGCTCTAGATAGAAAAGAGCCCAGGGTGGTACTGTTTGTAAATGTAGTACTCGCCTCATGGGGGCCCGGAGCTTTGCGTTTCACCATTTTTGCGCCCGAAATCCACCTTAGTCTAAAAAGCAGAATATTAAACCAGGCACTGGGGCCAACCTGCCCGGAATGTTCGCTAGCCGCAGTGACACTGTAAGCCCCTCTGCTGGGAGTAAAAAGAAACCAAGGTCCGAGGACCGAAAGGACCAAAAGCCAGGAAACCAGGAGGGAGTGCCAATCCGCCTCCTGTGCCTGAGAAGGAATGCTGGGGGACCGAGTCCCACCCCAGCCAGCAGCCAACAATGAAAAGTAAGTTTGCGGACCTCGGACGGCCCTGCTGTGAGGCACTCTATTATTTAATCAGTACTTGGGAAAACGATACGTCAATTGGGTTTCGTTCAGTCAGGTGTTTCCAGACTTCTTCTACTTTGGTTTTCCCTTGTCCATAAGTACCAAGGAACCCTTTTGCAGCTAAATACAGTCATGTGAACAGGCTCCTAAGCAACCCATTCCTTGGCAGCAGGCATCCTGGCACAGCCGGCATGTGAAAACCAGAAGAAGGTAGATGACCAGCATGAGACGCTCTACCGCCTCGTAGGGAGAGCACCACGGGGGGCCCGATGTTGTCACCTGAGGGAAGCGCCAAGGGGAAGTGGGGAGGAGTCACTCCACTCCACCGCAGACGAGTGGCCAGCTCAGTTTTTGGTGCAGTCACAGCAGGGGGGCAACACAAGGCCCGTAGATCATGGAGTCAGGTCGGACAGAGTCAGGCACCAGGTAGGGAGAGCTGAATGCAGTCACAACATCTGCAGCAAGTCAGCAGCTCCTCACTCCAATCTCCGCTGCTACCAAGCCACCCACCACCATCCAGCTTTAACAGATTTAAGCAGAAGAATACTGACTTTAACCCTCAAGGGTTTTCTGGAGAAAAATATAAATAGTGGGATACAGACCCTTAGTATTCAGGTTCAAGAACAAGGAATCCTGTGGAAAGTTGTACTTTGCTAAAAATGGTCCCGCTGTATTAGGATGGAAGGATCAGAGTGAGTTGGATATAATTTTGAACCCTAATAACCCTGAACCTGTTAGGGATGAAAGTGAAACAATTGGAGCCGAAATGTTGAGAAGAATTCTCAGGTTGTTCAGTGGTGAGAAAGGGAAGCTAAATCATTTTTAACATCGCATAGTATTGAAAACTGAAGGTACATCAAGTATGAAATATTCGGATACTACTCAGGAAGGAGGTGGAAAAGGAATTAGAAAACCTGGTTAATGCAGAAGTTATAGAACCTATTGAATCTTCCGACTGGATTTCTCCAGTAATAGTAGGAACACATAGTAAATGAAAGATTAGGGTATGCATTGACCTTTTTTTATTTGAATAACAATATTGTGGTGGATGAATTTCCCCTTCCTAATTTCCGGAGATGTTAGCTTTGGTGATAAATACTATGTGTTCTCCACTATTGACTTCTCAGCAGCATACTAACAGATGCAACTGAGTGAAGACAGTAAATTGTATTCAGCCTTTATCAACCAACAGGGTGCTTAAAATATATAAAAAAAAGCCCTTCACTTTGGCATTGGCTGCTTTCGTATTTCAAAGACTCATGCACCAATTGTTCGGAGAAACACAAGAATGTAAGTTGTTTCCAGGACAATATTTTGATATTCGACAAAGACAGGCAGGAGCATGATAAAATCCTGGTGGATGTTTTAGTTATGCTGTAAGAGAGGGGATTCACTGTTGAGCATTCTAAATGCTAATTTGTTGTGCAGTTAGCGACAAATCTTCGCATTGTGCATTGTGGAGAAGGGGTGACTAATAAACCATCATTAGTGGAAGCTGTCCAAAATGCTCCACACCACACGAACAAAGATGAAGTAAGGCCATTCCTTGGCCTGGATGAATTTAACTCCAAATTTGTGAACGTTTTTTTTTTAAATAGAGCGCTTAATATGAGATAACTGCAAAAGAAAAAGGTGAAATTTCAATGGACAAAAGAATGCAGAAAGGAATTTGGAGACATAAAAACAGCTATAACGGAAGCCAGTGTATTGAAATGTTTTGATCTTGAGTTAGAGAATGGTGTTATTGTGGATGCTAGCAACAAAGGGTTGGGGGAAAGTATACTTTCACAAATAAATTCCGAGGGTATGGAGACCATCATTGAATACGTTTCCTGTGTGTCTTCACCAGTGGAAGAAAAAGTCTTGGTAAGTGAGAAAGAGACACTTGCTTTTGTTTGGTCCCTGTAGCATTTTAGAACGTTGTGTGGGGAAAACAGTGCAGGGTATGCAGTGATGATAAACATTTACTGAAACTATTGACTACAGAAGGTTTGTTCAATGCCTCTGCTAGAAAAGCAAGGATGTCGATGTGGTAACAGGACTTAATTTACAAAGTTGAATATGTACAAGTTAATCAGAATGTTCTGGCAGATTTTTTATCTTTTATGCCCACTGATATACAGGAGTGTCCTGAGGATGATTGGGACAGTTTTCAGATTACTTTGATTCATGATCAAGGAATGGCAAGATTGAAGAAAGAGGATTGGAAAATGCAATATACCATGGATGCAAATTTACAGCAACTCGTTGGATTTGTGTAGCAAAGTTGGACAAGGAAATCTCCTGTTCCTAAGGAGTGGAGATCTTTTGGGGTAAATTAGAAGTGAGTTATCTGTGGTGAAAATGTTTATTCACAGAGGTAATAGAATTATTCCACCAAGCATATTGAAAAATAGCATCATGAAACTGTGCCATGAGGGCCATAGTGGTATTGAGAAAACCAAACAAATGGTGAAAACATGGTATTGGTGGTCAGGTGAGGACATGTGCATAGAGAGAATGGTGAGGAATTGTGTTTGGTGTGCTAATTCTGATAGCTCACTGCGAACTTTAAAGCCCAATATGTGTGAGCCAATTGTTCCCCAGAAGCTTTAGCACATGGTGGCCATTGACATAATGTAGCCAATTGGTACATCAGATAAATATATTATTGCACTTATTGATGTGTTCTCACGGTGGCCTGTGATTAAGGTGGTGAAAAGTGTGGATTTTGGAGAAGTTTTGAGGTCTTTCAACAAAGTGTTTGTGGATGAAGGTTTACCAATGCAATCATATTCAACAATGGGGTACAATTCTTCTCTAATGTAGCCAAGGAACATTTTGAGAAAGTGGGAGTTAAACATAGAACCACTTCTTTGTAAAATTCCTGCACTAATGAAATGATCAAGAAGCTCAAAAGTGGGTTGAAATATGCCATGCAACTGGCAGTAAGAAATGGAGGAAATTGAGAAGTTACAATTTTTAAGAACTTGTGGATGTATAGAACAACTTTACATGAGGCTTTGGAGGTATCACCATTTGAAGGTATGAGAGGAAGGGGCAAGTACCAAGTGCAATCCTGAATGGTTGTTGCAAGCATCTTATACTACTGTTCCAGCAGAAGAGGTGAGGGAAATACATCTTATCAAGCATCCGAAGCATAAAGAATTGTTTGATCAAGAGAGGGTCAGAGACTGTAAAAATCAGAGAAGGAATGTCGGTAAAGGTGTCAAAGATTTTACACAATGCTGTCAAATTGAGCGATGGTAAAGTGTGGAATTGCAGAAGGATTATTGTTTTAAAAGGAGACAGCAAATTAGTTGAAGAGAATGACAGGAGAGTTGGTGATTGGTTCCAATTTGATTCTATTATGGAGATTTAGAGTTGGCATGATGATGTTTTAGACCATGTGGACCATGAGAGTGCTGGTACAGAACATAGAGAAGTAAACAAAGGAAATGGAAAAGGAAAAATATTTCTACATAATGATAGGTGTGTGAATGATTCGGTAGTGCAAAGGAAAGAAGCTGGTGAAGATGTTCTGGAATTTGTAGTTTTGGATGATGACAGAAAAGAAAAATGTTCTAACTGTGAGCTAGAGAGTGACAGTAAAGGAAAATATGATTGCAATAGAAGAGCTTGCATTAGACCTAAATGGATGTCAGATGTTGTGTGTGATGACAATTTGGATGGGAGATCATATGCCTTATCTTGTTCTTTAGTTATTTGTAAGATCTTGTTTTTTATGTGTAGCTTTGTATTATATTAAGAGGGAAGATGTGTTGTGTTTGGCATAAGTATCATTTTTTACTATCTTTTATCTGTTCTGTCATGTTATCTTTTTTATTACCAGAAGGTGGCATACTTTGGAGCATGCTCCTCTGAGTGTTCCAGATTGCTTTGGCCACTGGACCCTTGAAGGTAATGCTTGTGGAAGGAGAATAGAGCAACACCCAAAAGCAAGCGGGGTAGGGGGAGGAGGGGTGCTAGGGTTATGTATGAGAGGCCTTGCTTTTTAAGTGTGCCTGAAGCTAAATGAACCTGTGGATACGCTTTGTTAATGTAAGGGGGCGAGGTAGCAGGGTATGATGGGAGGGAGGATATTGCACTTCAAAGATTGCCGGGTTTCAAGCCTGGCCTGACCAAGAACCCACTGAGTCCTTATTATTGGGACCCAGTCACTGCCTGTTTACTACGGCTTGTGGCCTTTTACCAAATTCTCCCAGCACTACGCTGCCTCTATTTGTAGGGTTTTGAATATTATACAGCACGTTCAGCCTTGCATTTCAACTTCTCTGTAGCACAGAAGGAGTGAGGAAATGTCCCTCCCCCTTCGGATTTCTGGATTCTGGGGCCCCTGTTCTGTGCTGTCGACAACATATCAGGAAAGATTGTCTTTGTTGCCCATGCTGTTAGGGTATAGTGTGCCCTAGCTCCTGGAGCCCCAGAATTCCGACAATTTCACACCTGAAGTACCAGGAGATGTGGCCAACCGTTGAAGTCTACATACACCCTACAACCCCACCAGTAAAACATTCCCTGAAATGTCGCTTCACTATTCCTACAACGCCTTTCCTACGTGTGAATTTAATCGTGTTAGACCTCCACAGGTCCACAGTGCAATATTTTAGGTTCTGGGCCTAGGCCTGGAGTCCTGCCTTGTACCTCTCGTCCAAAATGTGACCATGCCTAGGACGCACATCAGCTGATAAGAGGGAGGAGCCAGACATGTTTGGAAGGTTCCCTTTATGCTGCAGCTCAGATCTGGCTCCAGTGGTCTCAATTCCTTAATGGGGAATTCGACTGCCTTGAATTTCTCGTTGCCCGACTGGCCCTTACTCTGGTGCATGACACTGCCCCGAGTTGTTCTTTATTTTCCCAGTCATCCACCTCCCTCTGTGCACTCGCTGCTGCTCTCCTCGGCATGGGTCAAATGTTTCATTTCAACCCAACCCAGGGCCCACTTACCTGCAACGTTGAGAAGCTGTGAATTGACGTTCTCAAGTTACATTCTACACTGACTAGGTTTGAGGAGCCGTGACGCATCACCAAATGCTGCTTATCTTGTTTGTTTTTGACCTGACATGTATTGCTAAATTGGGCTGCTGAGCAGTCCGCTTATTTGTATTTTGGTGAAAATTCTAGACTACAGTGTTTTTTTGTAAGGGCAGAGAAGAAAAACGCGTGAATGATTTTATATGAAATGCAGGGGCGGTGGGTGACATTTGAAAGTGGTGGGGCGCAAAGTGATTTGCATACAGCACCGTAGCGAGCGAGCATAGCGAGTGAGCCCGAACCCCAAAAGGGGGGTTTGTGGGGGTTACACCCCCCAAGAAAATTTTGAAAAAAAAGAAGAAAAATTGTGCATTTTCAAGCAAATTTGAGAAAGCAGGAAGGTTAATAAAGCAATTGTGAAAGTGCCATTATTACATTAATAGATGGCATAACATAGGTAGCTGCTTATTCAGTATAACCACAGAGCTTCATACATATCGTCCTATTATGCTCAAGTGCTGAAATCAGACTATAAGTCTTTCATGGAAATCTCAGCTCTAAAAGACACTGCTTGAGGGCCTGGAGAGTGACCACACATAACCTCCAAAACCTGCCAACTTCCTCTTAAGTGATGTCTGACTCCTGAATGGCAAAGACACCCACTTGCATTAAATATGTGTATCTCGTGGCAAGAACCGGGTACATGGTGCACAAAAAGATCACGCTAAAAGTTATGGGCACACCGAGTCCACCTCGAAAATAAATACCAGCTTGAAATACCATGTTTTAACAGTGTGGCTCGCACCATGCAGAACTTGAGGCAATTAAATAAAGGCATGTCAGTCGCAATGATTTAGATTATCAGCTTTCACAAAGTGCTAAAACAAATGCCGTCCTGAACAATTTGTTGTCATTCATTCCAAATTTATTCCAACAATCAATGGCATACATAACAGCGTAACAGCGCCATGAGACCCAACAGGGTGATATGTCTGCGCTCAATAAAAACCATTAATAATAATAATAATACAGGGCTCCCTCAGTCTTCCTAGTTCCACGCTGGCAACTAAATGATTGCAGGGAGTAACCTGGGCCTTGTGTTGGAGTCAATTTATGACTGAGTTAAAACTGCAAGAGCGACAGGCACATGGGGCTTAGAGCTGCCAAAGGGCCACCTTGGGGAACCTATGTGGCCAAATGGAAGGCCCATGGGACAAAAACAAGCCAAACACTAAAAGCGCCTCCTATGGGAACAAAAGACAGCCTTTTCAACCGTAAACACAGTACATTATGCACAATAATTACCTTGCATGGTATAAGACACATTTTTTGATTCAGCATTTAATCAAAAGCGCGTGTCAGACCAACCAATTAATTGGATATATTGTCTCCCAAGAATCCATCTCCTGGATGACTTTGCACTGTGCTATAGCCAGGGCCACTGAAGAATGGAGGGCCAAATTATGTAGCAGGCTTAGTAAATTATGCAACAAGAAAAAGCAAATTATGCAGCATAATGCTGCATATTTTCTGATAGTATTTCTTTATATTTTTTTCAATTTTACACTTGTTAGCACTGTCTGGACATTTGTTGTACCTCATTAGTACCTGTTTAATACCCTAATATAGCAATGAGCAACAGAAATTTGACCAGTCAAGCTTGCAAAGGGTCTTCCACTCAACGGCAATATGTATACCTCCGTTTTGAACCATTTGAGCCAAAAATACATTTTAATTTGTTACCATCAGCAGATTAGGCGGCAGATGTTGAATTATGTGGGAAGTCTCTAATTATGCAAAAATCGCCACAGCCGCACAACAACACACTTCCATTCACTCCGACAGATGAGCGGCAGACCAAGGGACCAAAGGGCATACAAGCAGATGACATCAGAGCTGTATTTCTTTGTGTTTTTAATGCTAGGTAGTACTGTTACTCAACAGCACTGAGCCATCGAGCCCCCTTGCTGTGGTGGTAACTCCTGCTCTCCCTACAGGTAAGGTAAGCCAGGTATTGTGCGGTGTCTGGCACCACCGTGAATGCAGGGTCCTATGTCTGTGCAGGGAGCACTTCCTATGCAGATCTGTTTATGCAAGCGGAGGAAGGGTAGGGTGCGGGGGATTTTGGAGTACACAGCTAATAGACCAGCAGAAGACCCACAGTGGCAGCCTCCCAGGCCACACTGAAGGCCGAGAGGTGGTCATCCTGCTTTTAAAATGGGGGTTAGTGGTCATCTGCAATGCGAATGACCCCACTGCTTCGACGGGCAACCAGCTGGAGGAGGGGTACACGCGTTCATACCACGATGGCTTATTCCAGGGACTTCAACTTAATTGGTTTTGTACAGCGTCACATGCTGCCTTCTTGCATCTTTAGAGAGCTTTAACGGTCGCCATTTTCAAAGTGGTGTGATGTCCCTCTAATGGGTAGGGTAGGCTTTTGTGTGCTGGCTCCAGGTCTAAAAAAACAATCTACTAGGACACTAATTCAAAGTAGAGGAAGTGAGTATTGTTTTAAGTGATAATGTGCTTACCCAAAGCACTTTCAATGGAACTTGTTTTGTGCAATTATTAGTAACCAGTAGTGGAGCAGTAGCGGCCCCCTTCCCCCAAGCGCCTTGAGACCCTTCCGGGTGAGTAGCGCGCTATACAAGTGACATGATTGATTGATTGATTGATTAACCATATAAAAGCAAGTGATTAGCGAGTGCAGCTGTTCAGTAGCACAGCCTTATTCAGTAAAGAAGTTGTCCAGCTCCTAACTCTGACTAAATAGTGACATTAAATTAGTAAATGCAAGTGCAAGATTAGATGCTCAAAATGAGAGACATTTCACCTTAAATGGGACCCGGCACTCATCACATATTTTCACCCAGATTATAGGAGCTGTGAGTATACCCAGTCACTGATTTTACACAGCCAGCCAGCCTACCCATTCTAAAAGAAATCTTTAAAATTATTGTCCAGGAAATGTTTTGAAAAATATGCGCTGGCCAGCAGTGCTTTTTAAACCATGCCCTGGCCTGTGCAGCCTACCTGTCCTTCAACCTCCCATCGGCTAGTCTTGCACCAGGATGCAGTGGAAAGGTCGGGTCCTAATTTTTTTATGGCGCCTAGGTGCGACATGGAGCCAGGTTCGAGGTGAGGTGCTGTCAGTCTTGGCAGATACTGGAAGTGACTGTGGGACCACGGGAGATAACGTGTTAACCACCGTGCAGGACAGATCGAAATACAGGCGGAGACCCTATTAGTGCTTTTTAAACCATGCCCTGGCCCGTGCAGCCTACCTGTCCTTCAACCTCCCACCGGCTACTAGTCATGCACCAGGAAGCAGTGCAAAGGACAGGTCCTAATTTTTTTATGGTGCCTAGGTGCGACATGAAGCCAGGTTCGAGGTGAGGCGCTGTCAGTCTTGGCAGATACTGGAAGTGACTGTGGGACCACGGGAGATAACGTGTTAACCACCGTGCAGGACAGATCGAAATACAGGTGGAGACCCGGCCTAACATGGTCATATTGCTGTGTATATAGGGTGAACGCACGCATATTACATAAAATTACATACATACTACTCACTATTATCAACGACTACGGCCCGGGTGAGGTCGACTCTGTCTCTGATGAAACCAAACCACACAGGGGGCACACAGTCACAGACACGAGTCACCACGACGAGTCCACGGCCATGAGGCGACCAGGCTGCTAGAACCGGATCCTGGCTCCGACGTCAGCAGCCTGAGCAGCGCTGCGCGCTGCGAAATGGCCAATCACTGCATGACTACATTCAAGTCAGACACAGTGATTGGCCATTATGCAGTGCTGCTGAGCAGCAGTGCACCACCCACGCGCGGCATCCAATAATGGATTGCTGCGCGGTGACCGGCCAATCCTGGCGCTGCATGCAGCGCCAGGATTGGCTTGGGGGGCACACTGTCTGCTCGCCCTCTCGCCCTTCCTAACGCTGGGGGCTGCTGCCCGGTAAAAAATGCACCCCTCCTGGTCACTCACTATGGGGGGGACCGGTCTGCGCATGCTTGGGCTAGTTTCAGCCCCAAGCTTCACATGCGCGCTAGGGGTACCTCTGCTACAGCGCTGGTGTCACACTGTCAATCAAGCTGTGCAGGACAGCCCCCTGCGCGCAGGCAGTCCCGGTCAACTCGGGTGCTGCCCGGATTCCAGGCGGGCTCGGCGGCTCATAAATAAATTATTGCTGGTGGCGATTTTTTTTTTAATAAAATGAGTTGAACAATTGCCTCGCGGGTCCATGTGGGCTAGTGGGGCTACGCCCCTACGCCCCAATGGACGCACCGCGGCTGATGAAATGTACAGTTCTTGACAAATGTACAGTTTTGTTACCCTGTTGTAATAAAAATGTAGCTTGTGGAAGGAGCAAGGCAGGTTGAGTTCCGTGCCTGCTCTGCACCCTTCGGTGTTACTTTCTACTAGGAATAAACGTCTTTCTACATTACAGTGGGCTGCAGTTTTCTGAACTCTTGCATCCCATGACACATTCCTAGATTTACGAGAAATAGCAAACCTGGGAATGTGTCAGAAGGCCACGACTCCCCAGAGGCGGCATAGAGAGGCATGACGAGGAAAATGTTTTCATTTCTCCTCGTTGTTTCCTCTTTCTATGCGTGCTGAATTCCGCAGCACATATAGAAAGAGGAGATAACCTCTTGTGATTTTTTTTGTGTAGGAAGGTGTCCCTTACTGCACAGAAACAATTTCCCCACATCGCAGGCATCCTTGCACCATGGTGCAAGGTTGTCTGCGTCTGCGCATGGCAGCCAATTGTGCACCAGGGCATGGGGAAGCACATGGATCTGTCAAATCATTGTAAATATAATGCATCCCCGTGCTTTGTATGTGATTCTGTGTGGCACAGCAAAATAACTTGCAGCACTGCGCTAAGTCACTTTGTTGTAAATTAGGCCCACAGGGACAGATTTACAAGCCCCTTGTGCCTCCTTGCACGTCCACTGTGTAATGTTTTTTTAATGCAAAGGCGCCGCAAACAACGTGGCCAATTCACAACGTGACGCACCTAGGGAGATGCATCACGTTGTAAAGCCCTGCATCACATTTTACCTGCGCCAGGTATAATGTATGTAGGTTAGACATTCCCACGCAAAAAGCCATGTAGAACTGACGCAGTGAAATTTGCAACATTTCACTGCATCACTCTACGCCTTCACTGCATCAAAATCCCTACGCCTGCTCAGACCAGGTGTAACGAATGACGCGTGGCTTTTTGTATGGGACTCACCTATCTGTTGTGGCACATCGTTGGAGTCGCGTCACTTTCATGAGCAACTCCAGTAATGCGTCACTTTTGTGGCAACAGATGCATCAGTATTTCTGACGCATCTGTTAATCCTTGCGCCATGGAGCACTGTATTGTAAATACAAGGCATCCATAGTGGCGCAAGGACATTTGGCACTGGTGCAAGGAAACTGGCACATCTATGCAGATGCGTTAGTTCCTTGTTAATCTGCCCCTTACTACGTAGATGTGTGTGAATTAAATTACTTTTTCCTTTCAAAATTCAAATCACTGGGTTGACAATAGTTTACTAAGTTATGTTAAGTTATGTTATCACAACTTCTATAGCGTACTACTACCCCTAGGTGTCTAGGCGCTACAAAGTGCGTGTGCTTTCCCCAGGCCATCTCCCTGCGTAAGACTTGACTGTTGTGCCTGACCACATGCTCCCAGGGCTTTGGCTCTATTTCATTGCTGATCTTCTTCTTAGGTACTTTAGATTAGCCAGCAGTTTGCTCACCTATAAAATAGTTTCATCACTCCTAACTAATAGATACAGTTTTAATGCAGATCATGTGTCACATACATTAGGACTTTGCAGGGCGTATGCCTCTGACAAATACCGAAGGAAGGGGGTTTACATTGTGATCTGATTAATACTGAAGGAATAGGTTTTACCAAGTGAATTCAATGTCAATTACAATTTGAAAGTGTTTTATATTGTGAACTTTGTGCTTTACATTGTTGAACACCAAGAGACCTTCCTACTAGTGGGTGT
>NW_028250982.1:0-83864 GCF_964263255.1 Lissotriton vulgaris
ATTTCAGGCACAGAAATGACTTTAAACACACTTATTTTAGTTGAAAAAGTAATAACTCACATCCAACCGTCATTTAAAGTCAAAATATTAAATGTTAAAATTTCATCAATATTGACCATTTTTTCAACGTTCGACTGGTCCGGGGTCATCGTTTTTCATCAGAAAATTGATTTTTTGGACTCTACCAAAAATGATTCAACATGTCATTTGGATCAGGCCTCATGTTGAATAACCACTTTTTAAACCCTCACAGTGACCAAAACTGCCATTTTTACAGAGTTTTGCTTACTCAAAATCTTCAATTTTGACCAATTTCAGGCACAGAAATGACTTTAAACACACTTATTTTAGTTGAAAAAGTAATAACTCACATCCAACCGTCATTTAAAGTCAAAAGATTAAATGTTAAAATTTCATCAATATTGACCATTTTTTCAACGTTCGACTGGTCCGGGGTCATCGTTTTTCATCAGAAAATTGATTTTTTGGACTCTACCAAAAATGATTCAAAATGTCATTTGGATCGGGCCTCATGTTGAATAACCACTTTTTAAACCCTCACAGTGACCAAAATTGCCATTTTTACAGAGTTTTGCTTACTCAAAATCTTCAATTTTGACCAATTTCAGGCACAGAAATGACTTTAAACACACTTATTTTAGTTGAAAAAGTAATAACTCACATCCAACCGTCATTTAAAGTCAAAAGATTAAATGTTAAAATTTCATCAATATTGAACATTTTTTCAACGTTCGACTGGTCCGGGGTCATCGTTTTTCATCAGAAAATTGATTTTTTGGACTCTACCAAAAATGATTCAAAATGTCATTTGGATCGGGCCTCATGTTGAATAACCACTTTTTAAACCCTCACAGTGACCAAAACTGCAATTTTTACAGAGTTTTGCTTACTCAAAATCTTCAATTTCGACCAATTTCAGGCACAGAAATGACTTTAAACACACTTATTTTAGTTGAAAAAGTAATAACTCACATCCAACCGTCATTTAAAGTCAAAAGATTAAATATTAAAATTTCATCAATATTGACCATTTTTTCAACGTTCGACTGGTCCGGGGTCATCGTTTTTCATCAGAAAATTGATTTTTTGGACTCTACCAAAAATGATTCAAAATGTCATTTGGATCGGGCCTCATGTTGAATAACCACTTTTTAAACCCTCACAGTGACCAAAATTGCCATTTTTACAGAGTTTTGCTTACTCAAAATCTTCAATTTTGACCAATTTCAGGCACAGAAATGACTTTAAACACACTTATTTTAGTTGAAAAAGTAATAACTCACATCCAACCGTCATTTAAAGTCAAAAGATTAAATGTTAAAATTTCATCAATATTGAACATATTTTCAACGTTCGACTGGTCCGGGGTCATCGTTTTTCATCAGAAAATTGATTTTTTGGACTCTACCAAAAATGATTCAAAATGTCATTTGGATCGGGCCTCATGTTGAATAACCACTTTTTAAACCCTCACAGTGACCAAAACTGCAATTTTTACAGAGTTTTGCTTACTCAAAATCTTCAATTTTGACCAATTTCAGGCACAGAAATGACTTTAAACACACTTATTTTAGTTGAAAAAGTAATAACTCACATCCAACCGTCATTTAAAGTCAAAAGATTAAATGTTAAAATTTCATCAATATTGACCATTTTTCAACGTTCGACTGGTCCGGGGTCATCGTTTTTCATCAGAAAATGGATTTTTTGGACTCTACCAAAAATGATTCAACATGTCATTTGGATCAGGCCTCATGTTGAATAACCACTTTTTAAACCCTCACAGTGACCAAAACTGCCATTTTTACAGAGTTTTGCTTACTCAAAATCTTCAATTTTGACCAATTTCAGGCACAGAAATGACTTTAAACACACTTATTTTAGTTGAAAAAGTAATAACTCACATCCAACCGTCATTTAAAGTCAAAAGATTAAATGTTAAAATTTCATCAATATTGACCATTTTTTCAACGTTCGACTGGTCCGGGGTCATCGTTTTTCATCAGAAAATGGATTTTTGGACTCTACCAAAAATGATTCAAAATGTCATTTGGATCGGGCCTCATGTTGAATAACCACTTTTTAAACCCTCACAGTGACCAAAACTGCCATTTTTACAGAGTTTTGCTTACTCAAAATCTTCAATTTTGACCAATTTCAGGCACAGAAATGACTTTAAACACACTTATTTTAGTTGAAAAAGTAATAACTCACATCCAACCGTCATTTAAAGTCAAAAGATTAAATGTTAAAATTTCATCAATATTGAACATTTTTTCAACGTTCGACTGGTCCGGGGTCATCGTTTTTCATCAGAAAATTGATTTTTTGGACTCTACCAAAAATGATTCAAAATGTCATTTGGATCGGGCCTCATGTTGAATAACCACTTTTTAAACCCTCACAGTGACCAAAACTGCCATTTTTACAGAGTTTTGCTTATCAAAATCTTCAATTTTGACCAATTTCAGGCACAGAAATGACTTTAAACACACTTATTTTAGTTGAAAAAGTAATAACTCACATCCAACCGTCATTTAAAGTCAAAAGATTAAATGTTAAAATTTCATCAATATTGACCATTTTTTCAACGATCGACTGTCCGGGGTCATTGTTTTTCATCAGAAAATGGATTTTTTGGACTCTACCAAAAATGATTCAACATGTCATTTGGATCAGGCCTCATGTTGAATAACCACTTTTTAAACCCTCACAGTGACCAAAACTGCCATTTTTACAGAGTTTTGCTTACTCAAAATCTTCAATTTTGACCAATTTCAGGCACAGAAATGACTTTAAACACACTTATTTTAGTTGAAAAAGTAATAACTGACATCCAACCGTCATTTAAAGTCAAAGGATTAAATGTTAAAATTTCATCAATATTGAACATTTTTTCAACGTTCGACTGGTCCGGGGTCATCGTTTTTCATCAGAAAATTGATTTTTTGGACTCTACCAAAAATGATTCAAAATGTCATTTGGATCGGGCCTCATGTTGAATAACCACTTTTTAAACCCTCACAGTGACCAAAACTGCAATTTTTACAGAGTTTTGCTTACTCAAAATCTTCAATTTTGACCAATTTCAGGCACAGAAATGACTTTAAACACACTTATTTTAGTTGAAAAAGTAATAACTCACATCCAACCGTCATTTAAAGTCAAAAGATTAAATGTTAAAATTTCATCAATATTGACCATTTTTTCAACGTTCGACTGGTCCGGGGTCATCGTTTTTCATCAGAAAATGGATTTTTTGGACTCTACCAAAAATGATTCAAAATGTCATTTGGATCGGGCCTCATGTTGAATAACCACTTTTTAAACCCTCACAGTGACCAAAATTGCCATTTTTACAGAGTTTTGCTTACTCAAAATCTTCAATTTTGACCAATTTCAGGCACAGAAATGACTTTAAACACACTTATTTTAGTTGAAAAAGTAATAACTCACATCCAACCGTCATTTAAAGTCAAAAGATTAAATGTTAAAATTTCATCAATATTGAACATATTTTCAACGTTCGACTGGTCCGGGGTCATCGTTTTTCATCAGAAAATTGATTTTTTGGACTCTACCAAAAATGATTCAAAATGTCATTTGGATCGGGCCTCATGTTGAATAACCACTTTTTAAACCCTCACAGTGACCAAAACTGCAATTTTTACAGAGTTTTGCTTACTCAAAATCTTCAATTTTGACCAATTTCAGGCACAGAAATGACTTTAAACACACTTATTTTAGTTGAAAAAGTAATAACTCACATCCAACCGTCATTTAAAGTCAAAAGATTAAATGTTAAAATTTCATCAATATTGACCATTTTTTCAACGTTCGACTGGTCCGGGGTCATCGTTTTTCATCAGAAAATGGATTTTTTGGACTCTACCAAAAATGATTCAACATGTCATTTGGATCAGGCCTCATGTTGAATAACCACTTTTTAAACCCTCACAGTGACCAAAACTGCCATTTTTACAGAGTTTTGCTTACTCAAAATCTTCAATTTTGACCAATTTCAGGCACAGAAATGACTTTAAACACACTTATTTTAGTTGAAAAAGTAATAACTCACATCCAACCGTCATTTAAAGTCAAAAGATTAAATGTTAAAATTTCATCAATATTGACCATTTTTTCAACGTTCGACTGGTCCGGGGTCATCGTTTTTCATCAGAAAATGGATTTTTGGACTCTACCAAAAATGATTCAAAATGTCATTTGGATCGGGCCTCATGTTGAATAACCACTTTTTAAACCCTCACAGTGACCAAAACTGCCATTTTTACAGAGTTTTGCTTACTCAAAATCTTCAATTTTGACCAATTTCAGGCACAGAAATGACTTTAAACACACTTATTTTAGTTGAAAAAGTAATAACTCACATCCAACCGTCATTTAAAGTCAAAAGATTAAATGTTAAAATTTCATCAATATTGAACATTTTTTCAACGTTCGACTGGTCCGGGGTCATCGTTTTTCATCAGAAAATTGATTTTTTGGACTCTACCAAAAATGATTCAAAATGTCATTTGGATCGGGCCTCATGTTGAATAACCACTTTTTAAACCCTCACAGTGACCAAAACTGCCATTTTTACAGAGTTTTGCTTATCAAAATCTTCAATTTTGACCAATTTCAGGCACAGAAATGACTTTAAACACACTTATTTTAGTTGAAAAAGTAATAACTCACATCCAACCGTCATTTAAAGTCAAAAGATTAAATGTTAAAATTTCATCAATATTGACCATTTTTTCAACGATCGACTGGTCCGGGGTCATTGTTTTTCATCAGAAAATGGATTTTTTGGACTCTACCAAAAATGATTCAACATGTCATTTGGATCAGGCCTCATGTTGAATAACCACTTTTTAAACCCTCACAGTGACCAAAACTGCCATTTTTACAGAGTTTTGCTTACTCAAAATCTTCAATTTTGACCAATTTCAGGCACAGAAATGACTTTAAACACACTTATTTTAGTTGAAAAAGTAATAACTGACATCCAACCGTCATTTAAAGTCAAAGGATTAAATGTTAAAATTTCATCAATATTGAACATTTTTTCAACGTTCGACTGGTCCGGGGTCATCGTTTTTCATCAGAAAATGGATTTTTTGGACTCTACCAAAAATGATTCAAAATGTCATTTGGATCGGGCCTCATGTTGAATAACCACTTTTTAAACCCTCACAGTGACCAAAACTGCAATTTTTACAGAGTTTTGCTTACTCAAAATCTTCAATTTTGACCAATTTCAGGCACAGAAATGACTTTAAACACACTTATTTTAGTTGAAAAAGTAATAACTCACATCCAACCGTCATTTAAAGTCAAAAGATTAAATGTTAAAATTTCATCAATATTGACCATTTTTTCAACGTTCGACTGGTCCGGGGTCATCGTTTTTCATCAGAAAATGGATTTTTTGGACTCTACCAAAAATGATTCAAAATGTCATTTGGATCGGGCCTCATGTTGAATAACCACTTTTTAAACCCTCACAGTGACCAAAATTGCCATTTTTACAGAGTTTTGCTTACTCAAAATCTTCAATTTTGACCAATTTCAGGCACAGAAATGACTTTAAACACATTTATTTTAGTTGAAAAAGTAATAACTCATATCCAACCGTCATTTAAAGTCAAAAGATTAAATGTTAAAATTTCATCAATATTGACCATTTTTTCAACGTTTGACTGGTCCGGGGTCATCGTTTTTCATCAGAAAATGGATTTTTTGGACTCTACCAAAAATGATTCAAAATGTCATTTGGATCGGGCCTCATGTTGAATAACCACTTTTTAAACCCTCACAGTGACCAAAATTGCCATTTTTACAGAGTTTTGCTTACTCAAAATCTTCAATTTCGACCAATTTCAGGCACAGAAATGACTTTAAACACACTTATTTTAGTTGAAAAAGTAATAACTCACATCCAACCGTCATTTAAAGTCAAAAGATTAAATATTAAAATTTCATCAATATTGACCATTTTTTCAACGTTCGACTGGTCCGGGGTCATCGTTTTTCATCAGAAAATTGATTTTTTGGACTCTACCAAAAATGATTCAAAATGTCATTTGGATCGGGCCTCATGTTGAATAACCACTTTTTAAACCCTCACAGTGACCAAAATTGCCATTTTTACAGAGTTTTGCTTACTCAAAATCTTCAATTTTGACCAATTTCAGGCACAGAAATGACTTTAAACACACTTATTTTAGTTGAAAAAGTAATAACTCACATCCAACCGTCATTTAAAGTCAAAAGATTAAATGTTAAAATTTCATCAATATTGAACATATTTTCAACGTTCGACTGGTCCGGGGTCATCGTTTTTCATCAGAAAATTGATTTTTTGGACTCTACCAAAAATGATTCAAAATGTCATTTGGATCGGGCCTCATGTTGAATAACCACTTTTTAAACCCTCACAGTGACCAAAACTGCAATTTTTACAGAGTTTTGCTTACTCAAAATCTTCAATTTTGACCAATTTCAGGCACAGAAATGACTTTAAACACACTTATTTTAGTTGAAAAAGTAATAACTCACATCCAACCGTCATTTAAAGTCAAAAGATTAAATGTTAAAATTTCATCAATATTGACCATTTTTTCAACGTTCGACTGGTCCGGGGTCATCGTTTTTCATCAGAAAATTTATTTTTTGGACTCTACCAAAAATGATTCAAAATGTCATTTGGATCGGGCCTCATGTTGAATAACCACTTTTTAAACCTTCACAGTGACCAAAACTGCCATTTTTACTGAGTTTTGCTTACTCAAAATCTTCAATTTTGACCAATTTCAGGCACAGAAATGACTTTAAACACACTTATTTTAGTTGAAAAAGTAATAACTCACATCCAACCGTCATTTAAAGTCAAAATATTAAATGTTAAAATTTCATCAATATTGACCATTTTTTCAACATTCGACTGGTCCGGAGTCATCATTTTTCATCAGAAAATTGATTTTTTGGACTCTACCAAAAATGATTCAAAATGTCATTTGGATCGGGCCTCATGTTGAATAACCACTTTTTAAACCCTCACAGTGACCAAAATTGCCATTTTCTACAGAGTTTTGCTTACTCAAAATCTTCAATTTTGACCAATTTCACACACAGAAATGACATTAAACACACTTATTTTAGTTGAAAAAGTAATAACTCACATCCAACCGTCATTTAAAGTCAAAAGATTAAATGTTAAAATTTCATCAATATTGACCATTTTTTCAACGTTCGACTGGTCCGGGGTCATCGTTTTTCATCAGAAAATTAATTTTTTGGACTCTACCAAAAATTATTCAAAATGTCATTTGGATCGGGCCTCATGTTGAATAACCACTTTTTAAACCCTCACAGTGACCAAAATTGCCATTTTTACAGAGTTTTGCTTACTCAAAATCTTCAATTTTGACCAATTTCAGGCACAGAAATGACTTTAAACACACTTATTTTAGTTGAAAAAGTAATAACTCACATCCAACCGTCATTTAAAGTCAAAAGATTAAATGTTAAAATTTCATCAATATTGACCATTTTTTCAACGTTCGACTGGTCCGGGGTCATCGTTTTTCATCAGAAAATGGATTTTTTGGACTCTACCAAAAATGATTCAACATGTCATTTGGATCAGGCCTCATGTTGAATAACCACTTTTTAAACCCTCACAGTGACCAAAACTGCCATTTTTACAGAGTTTTGCTTACTCAAAATCTTCAATTTTGACCAATTTCAGGCACAGAAATGACTTTAAACACACTTATTTTAGTTGAAAAAGTAATAACTCACATCCAACCGTCATTTAAAGTCAAAAGATTAAATGTTAAAATTTCATCAATATTGACCATTTTTTCAACGTTCGACTGGTCCGGGGTCATCGTTTTTCATCAGAAAATTGATTTTTTGGACTCTACCAAAAATGATTCAAAATGTTCATTTGGATCGGGCCTCATGTTGAATAACCACTTTTTAAACCCTCACAGTGACCAAAACTGCCATTTTTACAGAGTTTTGCTTTCTCAAAATCTTCAATTTTGACCAATTTCAGGCACAGAAATGACTTTAAACACACTTATTTTAGTTGAAAAAGTAATAACTCACATCCAACCGTCATTTAAAGTCAAAAGATTAAATATTAAAATTTCATCAATATTGACCATTTTTTCAACGTTCGACTGGTCCGGGGTCATCGTTTTTCATCAGAAAATTGATTTTTTGGACTCTACCAAAAATGATTCAAAATGTCATTTGGATCGGGCCTCATGTTGAATAACCACTTTTTAAACCCTCACAGTGACCAAAATTGCCATTTTTACAGAGTTTTGCTTACTCAAAATCTTCAATTTTGACCAATTTCAGGCACAGAAATGACTTTAAACACACTTATTTTAGTTGAAAAAGTAATAACTCACATCCAACTGTCATTTAAAGTCACAAGATTAAATGTTAAAATTTCATCAATATTGACCATTTTTTCAACGTTCGACTGGTCCGGGGTCATCGTTTTTCATCAGAAAATGGATTTTTTGGACTCTACCAAAAATGATTCAAAATGTCATTTGGATCGGGCCTCATGTTGAATAACCACTTTTTAAACCCTCACAGTGACCAAAATTGCCATTTTTACAGAGTTTTGCTTACTCAAAATCTTCAATTTTGACCAATTTCAGGCACAGAAATGACTTTAAACACATTTATTTTAGTTGAAAAAGTAATAACTCATATCCAACCGTCATTTAAAGTCAAAAGATTAAATGTTAAAATTTCATCAATATTGACCATTTTTTCAACGTTCGACTGGTCCGGGGTCATCGTTTTTCATCAGAAAATTGATTTTTTGGACTCTACCAAAAATGATTCAAAATGTCATTTGGATCGGGCCTCATGTTGAATAACCACTTTTTAAACCCTCACAGTGACCAAAATTGCCATTTTTACAGAGTTTTGCTTACTCAAAATCTTCAATTTTGACCAATTTCAGGCACAGAAATGACTTTAAACACACTTATTTTAGTTGAAAAAGTAATAACTCACATCCAACCGTCATTTAAAGTCAAAAGATTAAATGTTACAATTTCATCAATATTGAACATTTTTTCAACGTTCGACTGGTCCGGGGTCATCGTTTTTCATCAGAAAATTGATTTTTTGGACTCTACCAAAAATGATTCAAAATGTCATTTGGATCGGGCCTCATGTTGAATAACCACTTTTTAAACCCTCACAGTGACCAAAACTGCAATTTTTACAGAGTTTTGCTTACTCAAAATCTTCAATTTCGACCAATTTCAGGCACAGAAATGACTTTAAACACACTTATTTTAGTTGAAAAAGTAATAACTCACATCCAACCGTCATTTAAAGTCAAAAGATTAAATATTAAAATTTCATCAATATTGACCATTTTTTCAACGTTCGACTGGTCCGGGGTCATCGTTTTTCATCAGAAAATTGATTTTTTGGACTCTACCAAAAATGATTCAAAATGTCATTTGGATCGGGCCTCATGTTGAATAACCACTTTTTAAACCCTCACAGTGACCAAAATTGCCATTTTTACAGAGTTTTGCTTACTCAAAATCTTCAATTTTGACCAATTTCAGGCACAGAAATGACTTTAAACACACTTATTTTAGTTGAAAAAGTAATAACTCACATCCAACCGTCATTTAAAGTCAAAAGATTAAATGTTAAAATTTCATCAATATTGAACATATTTTCAACGTTCGACTGGTCCGGGGTCATCGTTTTTCATCAGAAAATTGATTTTTTGGACTCTACCAAAAATGATTCAAAATGTCATTTGGATCGGGCCTCATGTTGAATAACCACTTTTTAAACCCTCACAGTGACCAAAACTGCAATTTTTACAGAGTTTTGCTTACTCAAAATCTTCAATTTTGACCAATTTCAGGCACAGAAATGACTTTAAACACACTTATTTTAGTTGAAAAAGTAATAACTCACATCCAACCGTCATTTAAAGTCAAAAGATTAAATGTTAAAATTTCATCAATATTGACCATTTTTTCAACGTTCGACTGGTCCGGGGTCATCGTTTTTCATCAGAAAATGGATTTTTTGGACTCTACCAAAAATGATTCAACATGTCATTTGGATCAGGCCTCATGTTGAATAACCACTTTTTAAACCCTCACAGTGACCAAAACTGCCATTTTTACAGAGTTTTGCTTACTCAAAATCTTCAATTTTGACCAATTTCAGGCACAGAAATGACTTTAAACACACTTATTTTAGTTGAAAAAGTAATAACTCACATCCAACCGTCATTTAAAGTCAAAAGATTAAATGTTAAAATTTCATCAATATTGACCATTTTTTCAACGTTCGACTGGTCCGGGGTCATCGTTTTTCATCAGAAAATTTATTTTTTGGACTCTACCAAAAATGATTCAAAATGTCATTTGGATCGGGCCTCATGTTGAATAACCACTTTTTAAACCTTCACAGTGACCAAAACTGCCATTTTTACTGAGTTTTGCTTACTCAAAATCTTCAATTTTGACCAATTTCAGGCACAGAAATGACTTTAAACACACTTATTTTAGTTGAAAAAGTAATAACTCACATCCAACCGTCATTTAAAGTCAAAATATTAAATGTTAAAATTTCATCAATATTGACCATTTTTTCAACATTCGACTGGTCCGGAGTCATCATTTTTCATCAGAAAATTGATTTTTTGGACTCTACCAAAAATGATTCAAAATGTCATTTGGATCGGGCCTCATGTTGAATAACCACTTTTTAAACCCTCACAGTGACCAAAATTGCCATTTTCTACAGAGTTTTGCTTACTCAAAATCTTCAATTTTGACCAATTTCACACACAGAAATGACATTAAACACACTTATTTTAGTTGAAAAAGTAATAACTCACATCCAACCGTCATTTAAAGTCAAAAGATTAAATGTTAAAATTTCATCAATATTGACCATTTTTTCAACGTTCGACTGGTCCGGGGTCATCGTTTTTCATCAGAAAATTAATTTTTTGGACTCTACCAAAAATTATTCAAAATGTCATTTGGATCGGGCCTCATGTTGAATAACCACTTTTTAAACCCTCACAGTGACCAAAATTGCCATTTTTACAGAGTTTTGCTTACTCAAAATCTTCAATTTTGACCAATTTCAGGCACAGAAATGACTTTAAACACACTTATTTTAGTTGAAAAAGTAATAACTCACATCCAACCGTCATTTAAAGTCAAAAGATTAAATGTTAAAATTTCATCAATATTGACCATTTTTTCAACGTTCGACTGGTCCGGGGTCATCGTTTTTCATCAGAAAATGGATTTTTTGGACTCTACCAAAAATGATTCAACATGTCATTTGGATCAGGCCTCATGTTGAATAACCACTTTTTAAACCCTCACAGTGACCAAAACTGCCATTTTTACAGAGTTTTGCTTACTCAAAATCTTCAATTTTGACCAATTTCAGGCACAGAAATGACTTTAAACACACTTATTTTAGTTGAAAAAGTAATAACTCACATCCAACCGTCATTTAAAGTCAAAAGATTAAATGTTAAAATTTCATCAATATTGACCATTTTTTCAACGTTCGACTGGTCCGGGGTCATCGTTTTTCATCAGAAAATTGATTTTTTGGACTCTACCAAAAATGATTCAAAATGTTCATTTGGATCGGGCCTCATGTTGAATAACCACTTTTTAAACCCTCACAGTGACCAAAACTGCCATTTTTACAGAGTTTTGCTTTCTCAAAATCTTCAATTTTGACCAATTTCAGGCACAGAAATGACTTTAAACACACTTATTTTAGTTGAAAAAGTAATAACTCACATCCAACCGTCATTTAAAGTCAAAAGATTAAATATTAAAATTTCATCAATATTGACCATTTTTTCAACGTTCGACTGGTCCGGGGTCATCGTTTTTCATCAGAAAATTGATTTTTTGGACTCTACCAAAAATGATTCAAAATGTTCATTTGGATCGGGCCTCATGTTGAATAACCACTTTTTAAACCCTCACAGTGACCAAAACTGCCATTTTTACAGAGTTTTGCTTTCTCAAAATCTTCAATTTTGACCAATTTCAGGCACAGAAATGACTTTAAACACACTTATTTTAGTTGAAAAAGTAATAACTCACATCCAACCGTCATTTAAAGTCAAAAGATTAAATATTAAAATTTCATCAATATTGACCATTTTTTCAACGTTCGACTGGTCCGGGGTCATCGTTTTTCATCAGAAAATTGATTTTTTGGACTCTACCAAAAATGATTCAAAATGTCATTTGGATCGGGCCTCATGTTGAATAACCACTTTTTAAACCCTCACAGTGACCAAAATTGCCATTTTTACAGAGTTTTGCTTACTCAAAATCTTCAATTTTGACCAATTTCAGGCACAGAAATGACTTTAAACACACTTATTTTAGTTGAAAAAGTAATAACTCACATCCAACCGTTATTTAAAGTCACAAGATTAAATGTTAAAATTTCATCAATATTGACCATTTTTTCAACGTTCGACTGGTCCGGGGTCATCGTTTTTCATCAGAAAATGGATTTTTTGGACTCTACCAAAAATGATTCAACATGTCATTTGGATCAGGCCTCATGTTGAATAACCACTTTTTAAACCCTCACAGTGACCAAAACTGCCATTTTTACAGAGTTTTGCTTACTCAAAATCTTCAATTTTGACCAATTTCAGGCACAGAAATGACTTTAAACACACTTATTTTAGTTGAAAAAGTAATAACTCACATCCAACCGTCATTTAAAGTCAAAAGATTAAATGTTAAAATTTCATCAATATTGACCATTTTTTCAACGTTCGACTGGTCCGGGGTCATCGTTTTTCATCAGAAAATTGATTTTTTGGACTCTACCAAAAATGATTCAAAATGTTCATTTGGATCGGGCCTCATGTTGAATAACCACTTTTTAAACCCTCACAGTGACCAAAACTGCCATTTTTACAGAGTTTTGCTTTCTCAAAATCTTCAATTTTGACCAATTTCAGGCACAGAAATGACTTTAAACACACTTATTTTAGTTGAAAAAGTAATAACTCACATCCAACCGTCATTTAAAGTCAAAAGATTAAATATTAAAATTTCATCAATATTGACCATTTTTTCAACGTTCGACTGGTCCGGGGTCATCGTTTTTCATCAGAAAATTGATTTTTTGGACTCTACCAAAAATGATTCAAAATGTCATTTGGATCGGGCCTCATGTTGAATAACCACTTTTTAAACCCTCACAGTGACCAAAATTGCCATTTTTACAGAGTTTTGCTTACTCAAAATCTTCAATTTTGACCAATTTCAGGCACAGAAATGACTTTAAACACACTTATTTTAGTTGAAAAAGTAATAACTCACATCCAACCGTCATTTAAAGTCACAAGATTAAATGTTAAAATTTCATCAATATTGACCATTTTTTCAACGTTCGACTGGTCCGGGGTCATCGTTTTTCATCAGAAAATGGATTTTTTGGACTCTACCAAAAATGATTCAAAATGTCATTTGGATCGGGCCTCATGTTGAATAACCACTTTTTAAACCCTCACAGTGACCAAAATTGCCATTTTTACAGAGTTTTGCTTACTCAAAATCTTCAATTTTGACCAATTTCAGGCACAGAAATGACTTTAAACACATTTATTTTAGTTGAAAAAGTAATAACTCATATCCAACCGTCATTTAAAGTCAAAAGATTAAATGTTAAAATTTCATCAATATTGACCATTTTTTCAACGTTCGACTGGTCCGGGGTCATCGTTTTTCATCAGAAAATGGATTTTTTGGACTCTACCAAAAATGATTCAAAATGTCATTTGGATCGGGCCTCATGTTGAATAACCACTTTTTAAACCCTCACAGTGACCAAAATTGCCATTTTTACAGAGTTTTGCTTACTCAAAATCTTCAATTTTGACCAATTTCAGGCACAGAAATGACTTTAAACACATTTATTTTAGTTGAAAAAGTAATAACTCATATCCAACCGTCATTTAAAGTCAAAAGATTAAATGTTAAAATTTCATCAATATTGACCATTTTTTCAACGTTTGACTGGTCCGGGGTCATCGTTTTTCATCAGAAAATGGATTTTTTGGACTCTACCAAAAATGATTCAAAATGTCATTTGGATCGGGCCTCATGTTGAATAACCACTTTTTAAACCCTCACAGTGACCAAAATTGCCATTTTTACAGAGTTTTGCTTACTCAAAATCTTCAATTTCGACCAATTTCAGGCACAGAAATGACTTTAAACACACTTATTTTAGTTGAAAAAGTAATAACTCACATCCAACCGTCATTTAAAGTCAAAAGATTAAATATTAAAATTTCATCAATATTGACCATTTTTTCAACGTTCGACTGGTCCGGGGTCATCGTTTTTCATCAGAAAATTGATTTTTTGGACTCTACCAAAAATGATTCAAAATGTCATTTGGATCGGGCCTCATGTTGAATAACCACTTTTTAAACCCTCACAGTGACCAAAATTGCCATTTTTACAGAGTTTTGCTTACTCAAAATCTTCAATTTTGACCAATTTCAGGCACAGAAATGACTTTAAACACACTTATTTTAGTTGAAAAAGTAATAACTCACATCCAACCGTCATTTAAAGTCAAAAGATTAAATGTTAAAATTTCATCAATATTGAACATATTTTCAACGTTCGACTGGTCCGGGGTCATCGTTTTTCATCAGAAAATTGATTTTTTGGACTCTACCAAAAATGATTCAAAATGTCATTTGGATCGGGCCTCATGTTGAATAACCACTTTTTAAACCCTCACAGTGACCAAAACTGCAATTTTTACAGAGTTTTGCTTACTCAAAATCTTCAATTTTGACCAATTTCAGGCACAGAAATGACTTTAAACACACTTATTTTAGTTGAAAAAGTAATAACTCACATCCAACCGTCATTTAAAGTCAAAAGATTAAATGTTAAAATTTCATCAATATTGACCATTTTTTCAACGTTCGACTGGTCCGGGGTCATCGTTTTTCATCAGAAAATGGATTTTTTGGACTCTACCAAAAATGATTCAACATGTCATTTGGATCAGGCCTCATGTTGAATAACCACTTTTTAAACCCTCACAGTGACCAAAACTGCCATTTTTACAGAGTTTTGCTTACTCAAAATCTTCAATTTTGACCAATTTCAGGCACAGAAATGACTTTAAACACACTTATTTTAGTTGAAAAAGTAATAACTCACATCCAACCGTCATTTAAAGTCAAAAGATTAAATGTTAAAATTTCATCAATATTGACCATTTTTTCAACGTTCGACTGGTCCGGGGTCATCGTTTTTCATCAGAAAATTTATTTTTTGGACTCTACCAAAAATGATTCAAAATGTCATTTGGATCGGGCCTCATGTTGAATAACCACTTTTTAAACCTTCACAGTGACCAAAACTGCCATTTTTACTGAGTTTTGCTTACTCAAAATCTTCAATTTTGACCAATTTCAGGCACAGAAATGACTTTAAACACACTTATTTTAGTTGAAAAAGTAATAACTCACATCCAACCGTCATTTAAAGTCAAAATATTAAATGTTAAAATTTCATCAATATTGACCATTTTTTCAACATTCGACTGGTCCGGAGTCATCATTTTTCATCAGAAAATTGATTTTTTGGACTCTACCAAAAATGATTCAAAATGTCATTTGGATCGGGCCTCATGTTGAATAACCACTTTTTAAACCCTCACAGTGACCAAAATTGCCATTTTCTACAGAGTTTTGCTTACTCAAAATCTTCAATTTTGACCAATTTCACACACAGAAATGACATTAAACACACTTATTTTAGTTGAAAAAGTAATAACTCACATCCAACCGTCATTTAAAGTCAAAAGATTAAATGTTAAAATTTCATCAATATTGACCATTTTTTCAACGTTCGACTGGTCCGGGGTCATCGTTTTTCATCAGAAAATTAATTTTTTGGACTCTACCAAAAATTATTCAAAATGTCATTTGGATCGGGCCTCATGTTGAATAACCACTTTTTAAACCCTCACAGTGACCAAAATTGCCATTTTTACAGAGTTTTGCTTACTCAAAATCTTCAATTTTGACCAATTTCAGGCACAGAAATGACTTTAAACACACTTATTTTAGTTGAAAAAGTAATAACTCACATCCAACCGTCATTTAAAGTCAAAAGATTAAATGTTAAAATTTCATCAATATTGACCATTTTTTCAACGTTCGACTGGTCCGGGGTCATCGTTTTTCATCAGAAAATGGATTTTTTGGACTCTACCAAAAATGATTCAACATGTCATTTGGATCAGGCCTCATGTTGAATAACCACTTTTTAAACCCTCACAGTGACCAAAACTGCCATTTTTACAGAGTTTTGCTTACTCAAAATCTTCAATTTTGACCAATTTCAGGCACAGAAATGACTTTAAACACACTTATTTTAGTTGAAAAAGTAATAACTCACATCCAACCGTCATTTAAAGTCAAAAGATTAAATGTTAAAATTTCATCAATATTGACCATTTTTTCAACGTTCGACTGGTCCGGGGTCATCGTTTTTCATCAGAAAATTGATTTTTTGGACTCTACCAAAAATGATTCAAAATGTTCATTTGGATCGGGCCTCATGTTGAATAACCACTTTTTAAACCCTCACAGTGACCAAAACTGCCATTTTTACAGAGTTTTGCTTTCTCAAAATCTTCAATTTTGACCAATTTCAGGCACAGAAATGACTTTAAACACACTTATTTTAGTTGAAAAAGTAATAACTCACATCCAACCGTCATTTAAAGTCAAAAGATTAAATATTAAAATTTCATCAATATTGACCATTTTTTCAACGTTCGACTGGTCCGGGGTCATCGTTTTTCATCAGAAAATTGATTTTTTGGACTCTACCAAAAATGATTCAAAATGTCATTTGGATCGGGCCTCATGTTGAATAACCACTTTTTAAACCCTCACAGTGACCAAAATTGCCATTTTTACAGAGTTTTGCTTACTCAAAATCTTCAATTTTGACCAATTTCAGGCACAGAAATGACTTTAAACACACTTATTTTAGTTGAAAAAGTAATAACTCACATCCAACTGTCATTTAAAGTCACAAGATTAAATGTTAACATTTCATCAATATTGACCATTTTTTCAACGTTCGACTGGTCCGGGGTCATCGTTTTTCATCAGAAAATGGATTTTTTGGACTCTACCAAAAATGATTCAAAATGTCATTTGGATCGGGCCTCATGTTGAATAACCACTTTTTAAACCCTCACAGTGACCAAAATTGCCATTTTTACAGAGTTTTGCTTACTCAAAATCTTCAATTTTGACCAATTTCAGGCACAGAAATGACTTTAAACACATTTATTTTAGTTGAAAAAGTAATAACTCATATCCAACCGTCATTTAAAGTCAAAAGATTAAATGTTAAAATTTCATCAATATTGACCATTTTTTCAACGTTCGACTGGTCCGGGGTCATCGTTTTTCATCAGAAAATTGATTTTTTGGACTCTACCAAAAATGATTCAAAATGTCATTTGGATCGGGCCTCATGTTGAATAACCACTTTTTAAACCCTCACAGTGACCAAAATTGCCATTTTTACAGAGTTTTGCTTACTCAAAATCTTCAATTTTGACCAATTTCAGGCACAGAAATGACTTTAAACACACTTATTTTAGTTGAAAAAGTAATAACTCACATCCAACCGTCATTTAAAGTCAAAAGATTAAATGTTACAATTTCATCAATATTGAACATTTTTTCAACGTTCGACTGGTCCGGGGTCATCGTTTTTCATCAGAAAATTGATTTTTTGGACTCTACCAAAAATGATTCAAAATGTCATTTGGATCGGGCCTCATGTTGAATAACCACTTTTTAAACCCTCACAGTGACCAAAACTGCAATTTTTACAGAGTTTTGCTTACTCAAAATCTTCAATTTCGACCAATTTCAGGCACAGAAATGACTTTAAACACACTTATTTTAGTTGAAAAAGTAATAACTCACATCCAACCGTCATTTAAAGTCAAAAGATTAAATATTAAAATTTCATCAATATTGACCATTTTTTCAACGTTCGACTGGTCCGGGGTCATCGTTTTTCATCAGAAAATTGATTTTTTGGACTCTACCAAAAATGATTCAAAATGTCATTTGGATCGGGCCTCATGTTGAATAACCACTTTTTAAACCCTCACAGTGACCAAAATTGCCATTTTTACAGAGTTTTGCTTACTCAAAATCTTCAATTTTGACCAATTTCAGGCACAGAAATGACTTTAAACACACTTATTTTAGTTGAAAAAGTAATAACTCACATCCAACCGTCATTTAAAGTCAAAAGATTAAATGTTAAAATTTCATCAATATTGAACATATTTTCAACGTTCGACTGGTCCGGGGTCATCGTTTTTCATCAGAAAATTGATTTTTTGGACTCTACCAAAAATGATTCAAAATGTCATTTGGATCGGGCCTCATGTTGAATAACCACTTTTTAAACCCTCACAGTGACCAAAACTGCAATTTTTACAGAGTTTTGCTTACTCAAAATCTTCAATTTTGACCAATTTCAGGCACAGAAATGACTTTAAACACACTTATTTTAGTTGAAAAAGTAATAACTCACATCCAACCGTCATTTAAAGTCAAAAGATTAAATGTTAAAATTTCATCAATATTGACCATTTTTTCAACGTTCGACTGGTCCGGGGTCATCGTTTTTCATCAGAAAATGGATTTTTTGGACTCTACCAAAAATGATTCAACATGTCATTTGGATCAGGCCTCATGTTGAATAACCACTTTTTAAACCCTCACAGTGACCAAAACTGCCATTTTTACAGAGTTTTGCTTACTCAAAATCTTCAATTTTGACCAATTTCAGGCACAGAAATGACTTTAAACACACTTATTTTAGTTGAAAAAGTAATAACTCACATCCAACCGTCATTTAAAGTCAAAAGATTAAATGTTAAAATTTCATCAATATTGACCATTTTTTCAACGTTCGACTGGTCCGGGGTCATCGTTTTTCATCAGAAAATTTATTTTTTGGACTCTACCAAAAATGATTCAAAATGTCATTTGGATCGGGCCTCATGTTGAATAACCACTTTTTAAACCTTCACAGTGACCAAAACTGCCATTTTTACTGAGTTTTGCTTACTCAAAATCTTCAATTTTGACCAATTTCAGGCACAGAAATGACTTTAAACACACTTATTTTAGTTGAAAAAGTAATAACTCACATCCAACCGTCATTTAAAGTCAAAATATTAAATGTTAAAATTTCATCAATATTGACCATTTTTTCAACATTCGACTGGTCCGGAGTCATCATTTTTCATCAGAAAATTGATTTTTTGGACTCTACCAAAAATGATTCAAAATGTCATTTGGATCGGGCCTCATGTTGAATAACCACTTTTTAAACCCTCACAGTGACCAAAATTGCCATTTTCTACAGAGTTTTGCTTACTCAAAATCTTCAATTTTGACCAATTTCACACACAGAAATGACATTAAACACACTTATTTTAGTTGAAAAAGTAATAACTCACATCCAACCGTCATTTAAAGTCAAAAGATTAAATGTTAAAATTTCATCAATATTGACCATTTTTTCAACGTTCGACTGGTCCGGGGTCATCGTTTTTCATCAGAAAATTAATTTTTTGGACTCTACCAAAAATTATTCAAAATGTCATTTGGATCGGGCCTCATGTTGAATAACCACTTTTTAAACCCTCACAGTGACCAAAATTGCCATTTTTACAGAGTTTTGCTTACTCAAAATCTTCAATTTTGACCAATTTCAGGCACAGAAATGACTTTAAACACACTTATTTTAGTTGAAAAAGTAATAACTCACATCCAACCGTCATTTAAAGTCAAAAGATTAAATGTTAAAATTTCATCAATATTGACCATTTTTTCAACGTTCGACTGGTCCGGGGTCATCGTTTTTCATCAGAAAATGGATTTTTTGGACTCTACCAAAAATGATTCAACATGTCATTTGGATCAGGCCTCATGTTGAATAACCACTTTTTAAACCCTCACAGTGACCAAAACTGCCATTTTTACAGAGTTTTGCTTACTCAAAATCTTCAATTTTGACCAATTTCAGGCACAGAAATGACTTTAAACACACTTATTTTAGTTGAAAAAGTAATAACTCACATCCAACCGTCATTTAAAGTCAAAAGATTAAATGTTAAAATTTCATCAATATTGACCATTTTTTCAACGTTCGACTGGTCCGGGGTCATCGTTTTTCATCAGAAAATTGATTTTTTGGACTCTACCAAAAATGATTCAAAATGTTCATTTGGATCGGGCCTCATGTTGAATAACCACTTTTTAAACCCTCACAGTGACCAAAACTGCCATTTTTACAGAGTTTTGCTTTCTCAAAATCTTCAATTTTGACCAATTTCAGGCACAGAAATGACTTTAAACACACTTATTTTAGTTGAAAAAGTAATAACTCACATCCAACCGTCATTTAAAGTCAAAAGATTAAATATTAAAATTTCATCAATATTGACCATTTTTTCAACGTTCGACTGGTCCGGGGTCATCGTTTTTCATCAGAAAATTGATTTTTTGGACTCTACCAAAAATGATTCAAAATGTTCATTTGGATCGGGCCTCATGTTGAATAACCACTTTTTAAACCCTCACAGTGACCAAAACTGCCATTTTTACAGAGTTTTGCTTTCTCAAAATCTTCAATTTTGACCAATTTCAGGCACAGAAATGACTTTAAACACACTTATTTTAGTTGAAAAAGTAATAACTCACATCCAACCGTCATTTAAAGTCAAAAGATTAAATATTAAAATTTCATCAATATTGACCATTTTTTCAACGTTCGACTGGTCCGGGGTCATCGTTTTTCATCAGAAAATTGATTTTTTGGACTCTACCAAAAATGATTCAAAATGTCATTTGGATCGGGCCTCATGTTGAATAACCACTTTTTAAACCCTCACAGTGACCAAAATTGCCATTTTTACAGAGTTTTGCTTACTCAAAATCTTCAATTATGACCAATTTCAGGCACAGAAATGACTTTAAACACACTTATTTTAGTTGAAAAAGTAATAACTCACATCCAACCGTCATTTAAAGTCACAAGATTAAATGTTAAAATTTCATCAATATTGACCATTTTTTCAACGTTCGACTGGTCCGGGGTCATCGTTTTTCATCAGAAAATGGATTTTTTGGACTCTACCAAAAATGATTCAACATGTCATTTGGATCAGGCCTCATGTTGAATAACCACTTTTTAAACCCTCACAGTGACCAAAACTGCCATTTTTACAGAGTTTTGCTTACTCAAAATCTTCAATTTTGACCAATTTCAGGCACAGAAATGACTTTAAACACACTTATTTTAGTTGAAAAAGTAATAACTCACATCCAACCGTCATTTAAAGTCAAAAGATTAAATGTTAAAATTTCATCAATATTGACCATTTTTTCAACGTTCGACTGGTCCGGGGTCATCGTTTTTCATCAGAAAATTGATTTTTTGGACTCTACCAAAAATGATTCAAAATGTTCATTTGGATCGGGCCTCATGTTGAATAACCACTTTTTAAACCCTCACAGTGACCAAAACTGCCATTTTTACAGAGTTTTGCTTTCTCAAAATCTTCAATTTTGACCAATTTCAGGCACAGAAATGACTTTAAACACACTTATTTTAGTTGAAAAAGTAATAACTCACATCCAACCGTCATTTAAAGTCAAAAGATTAAATATTAAAATTTCATCAATATTGACCATTTTTTCAACGTTCGACTGGTCCGGGGTCATCGTTTTTCATCAGAAAATTGATTTTTTGGACTCTACCAAAAATGATTCAAAATGTCATTTGGATCGGGCCTCATGTTGAATAACCACTTTTTAAACCCTCACAGTGACCAAAATTGCCATTTTTACAGAGTTTTGCTTACTCAAAATCTTCAATTTTGACCAATTTCAGGCACAGAAATGACTTTAAACACACTTATTTTAGTTGAAAAAGTAATAACTCACATCCAACCGTCATTTAAAGTCACAAGATTAAATGTTAAAATTTCATCAATATTGACCATTTTTTCAACGTTCGACTGGTCCGGGGTCATCGTTTTTCATCAGAAAATGGATTTTTTGGACTCTACCAAAAATGATTCAAAATGTCATTTGGATCGGGCCTCATGTTGAATAACCACTTTTTAAACCCTCACAGTGACCAAAATTGCCATTTTTACAGAGTTTTGCTTACTCAAAATCTTCAATTTTGACCAATTTCAGGCACAGAAATGACTTTAAACACATTTATTTTAGTTGAAAAAGTAATAACTCATATCCAACCGTCATTTAAAGTCAAAAGATTAAATGTTAAAATTTCATCAATATTGACCATTTTTTCAACGTTCGACTGGTCCGGGGTCATCGTTTTTCATCAGAAAATGGATTTTTTGGACTCTACCAAAAATGATTCAAAATGTCATTTGGATCGGGCCTCATGTTGAATAACCACTTTTTAAACCCTCACAGTGACAAAAATTGCCATTTTTACAGAGTTTTGCTTACTCAAAATCTTCAATTTTGACCAATTTCAGGCACAGAAATGACTTTAAACACACTTATTTTAGTTGAAAAAGTAATAACTCACATCCAACCGTCATTTAAAGTCAAAAGATTAAATGTTAAAATTTCATCAATATTGACCATTTTTTCAACGTTCGACTGGTCCGGGGTCATCGTTTTTCATCAGAAAATTGATTTTTTGGACTCTACCAAAAATGATTCAAAATGTCATTTGGATCGGGCCTCATGTTGAATAACCACTTTTTAAACCTTCACAGTGACCAAAACTGCCATTTTTACTGAGTTTTGCTTACTCAAAATCTTCAATTTTGACCAATTTCAGGCACAGAAATGACTTTAAACACACTTATTTTAGTTGAAAAAGTAATAACTCACATCCAACTGTCATTTAAAGTCAAAATATTAAATGTTAAAATTTCATCAATATTGACCATTTTTTCAACGTTCGACTGGTCCGGGGTCATCGTTTTTCATCAGAAAATTGATTTTTTGGACTCTACCAAAAATGATTCAAAATGTCATTTGGATCGGGCCTCAAGTTGAATAACCACTTTTTAAACCGTCACAGTGACCAAAACTGCAATTTTTACAGAGTTTTGCTTACTCAAAATCTTCAATTTTGACCAATTTCAGGCACAGAAATGACTTTAAACACACTTATTTTAGTTGAAAAAGTAATAACTCACATCCAACCGTCATTTAAAGTCAAAAGATTAAATGTTAAAATTTCATCAATATTGACCATTTTTTCAACGTTCGACTGGTCCGGGGTCATCGTTTTTCATCAGAAAATGGATTTTTTGGACTCTACCAAAAATGATTCAACATGTCATTTGGATCAGGCCTCATGTTGAATAACCACTTTTTAAACCCTCACAGTGACCAAAACTGCCATTTTTACAGAGTTTTGCTTACTCAAAATCTTCAATTTTGACCAATTTCAGGCACAGAAATGACTTTAAACACACTTATTTTAGTTGAAAAAGTAATAACTCACATCCAACCGTCATTTAAAGTCAAAAGATTAAATGTTAAAATTTCATCAATATTGACTATTTTTTCAACGTTCGACTGGTCCGGGGTCATCGTTTTTCATCAGAAAATTGATTTTTTGGACTCTACCAAAAATGATTCAAAATGTCATTTGGATCGGGCCTCATGTTGAATAACCACTTTTTAAACCCTCACAGTGACCAAAATTGCCATTTTTACAGAGTTTTGCTTACTCAAAATCTTCAATTTTGACCAATTTCAGGCACAGAAATGACTTTAAACACACTTATTTTAGTTGAAAAAGTAATAACTCACATCCAACCGTCATTTAAAGTCAAAAGATTAAATGTTAAAATTTCATCAATATTGAACATTTTTTCAACGTTCGACTGGTCATCGTTTTTCATCAGAAAATTGATTTTTTGGACTCTACCAAAAATGATTCAAAATGTCATTTGGATCAGGCCTCATGTTGAATAACCACTTTTTAAACCCTCACAGTGACCAAAACTGCCATTTTTACAGAGTTTTGCTTACTCAAAATCTTCAATTTTGACCAATTTCAGGCACAGAAATGACTTTAAACACACTTATTTTAGTTGAAAAAGTAATAACTCACATCCAACCGTCATTTAAAGTCAAAAGATTAAATGTTAAAATTTCATCAATATTGAACATATTTTCAACGTTCGACTGGTCCGGGGTCATCGTTTTTCATCAGAAAATTGATTTTTTGGACTCTACCAAAAATGATTCAAAATGTCATTTGGATCGGGCCTCATGTTGAATAACCACTTTTTAAACCCTCACAGTGACCAAAACTGCAATTTTTACAGAGTTTTGCTTACTCAAAATCTTCAATTTTGACCAATTTCAGGCACAGAAATGACTTTAAACACACTTATTTTAGTTGAAAAAGTAATAACTCACATCCAACCGTCATTTAAAGTCAAAAGATTAAATGTTAAAATTTCATCAATATTGACCATTTTTTCAACGTTCGACTGGTCCGGGGTCATCGTTTTTCATCAGAAAATGGATTTTTTGGACTCTACCAAAAATGATTCAACATGTCATTTGGATCAGGCCTCATGTTGAATAACCACTTTTTAAACCCTCACAGTGACCAAAACTGCCATTTTTACAGAGTTTTGCTTACTCAAAATCTTCAATTTTGACCAATTTCAGGCACAGAAATGACTTTAAACACACTTATTTTAGTTGAAAAAGTAATAACTCACATCCAACCGTCATTTAAAGTCAAAAGATTAAATGTTAAAATTTCATCAATATTGACCATTTTTTCAACGTTCGACTGGTCCGGGGTCATCGTTTTTTATCAGAAAATGGATTTTTTGGACTCTACCAAAAATGATTCAAAATGTCATTTGGATCGGGCCTCATGTTGAATAACCACTTTTTAAACCCTCACAGTGACCAAAACTGCCATTTTTACAGAGTTTTGCTTACTCAAAATCTTCAATTTTGACCAATTTCAGGCACAGAAATGACTTTAAACACACTTATTTTAGTTGAAAAAGTAATAACAAACATCCAACCGTCATTTAAAGTCAAAAGATTAAATGTTAAAATTTCATCAATATTGAACATTTTTTCAACGTTCGACTGGTCCGGGGTCATCGTTTTTCATCAGAAAATTGATTTTTTGGACTCTACCAAAAATGATTCAAAATGTCATTTGGATCGGGCCTCATGTTGAATAACCACTTTTTAAACCCTCACAGTGACCAAAACTGCCATTTTTACAGAGTTTTGCTTATCAAAATCTTCAATTTTGACCAATTTCAGGCACAGAAATGACTTTAAACACACTTATTTTAGTTGAAAAAGTAATAACTCACATCCAACCGTCATTTAAAGTCAAAAGATTAAATGTTAAAATTTCATCAATATTGACCATTTTTTCAACGATCGACTGGTCCGGGGTCATTGTTTTTCATCAGAAAATGGATTTTTTGGACTCTACCAAAAATGATTCAACATGTCATTTGGATCAGGCCTCATGTTGAATAACCACTTTTTAAACCCTCACAGTGACCAAAACTGCCATTTTTACAGAGTTTTGCTTACTCAAAATCTTCAATTTTGACCAATTTCAGGCACAGAAATGACTTTAAACACACTTATTTTAGTTGAAAAAGTAATAACTCACATCCAACCGTCATTTAAAGTCAAAGGATTAAATGTTAAAATTTCATCAATATTGAACATTTTTTCAACGTTCGACTGGTCCGGGGTCATCGTTTTTCATCAGAAAATTGATTTTTTGGACTCTACCAAAAATGATTCAAAATGTCATTTGGATCGGGCCTCATGTTGAATAACCACTTTTTAAACCCTCACAGTGACCAAAACTGCAATTTTTACAGAGTTTTGCTTACTCAAAATCTTCAATTTTGACCAATTTCAGGCACAGAAATGACTTTAAACACACTTATTTTAGTTGAAAAAGTAATAACTCACATCCAACCGTCATTTAAAGTCAAAAGATTAAATGTTAAAATTTCATCAATATTGACCATTTTTTCAACGTTCGACTGGTCCGGGGTCATCGTTTTTCATCAGAAAATGGATTTTTTGGACTCTACCAAAAATGATTCAAAATGTCATTTGGATCGGGCCTCATGTTGAATAACCACTTTTTAAACCCTCACAGTGACCAAAATTGCCATTTTTACAGAGTTTTGCTTACTCAAAATCTTCAATTTTGACCAATTTCAGGCACAGAAATGACTTTAAACACACTTATTTTAGTTGAAAAAGTAATAACTCACATCCAACCGTCATTTAAAGTCAAAAGATTAAATGTTAAAATTTCATCAATATTGACCATTTTTTCAACGTTCGACTGGTCCGGGGTCATCGTTTTTCATCAGAAAATTGATTTTTTGGACTCTACCAAAAATGATTCAAAATGTCATTTGGATCGGGCCTCATGTTGAATAACCACTTTTTAAACCCTCACAGTGACCAAAACTGCCATTTAACAGAGTTTTGCTTTCTCAAAATCTTCAATTTTGACCAATTTCAGGCACAGAAATGACTTTAAACACACTTATTTTAGTTGAAAAAGTAATAACTCACATCCAACCGTCATTTAAAGTCAAAAGATTAAATATTAAAATTTCATCAATATTGACCATTTTTTCAACGTTCGACTGGTCCGGGGTCATCGTTTTTCATCAGAAAATTGATTTTTTGGACTCTACCAAAAATGATTCAAAATGTCATTTGGATCGGGCCTCATGTTGAATAACCACTTTTTAAACCCTCAAAGTGACCAAAATTGCCATTTTTACAGAGTTTTGCTTACTCAAAATCTTCAATTTTGACCAATTTCAGGCACAGAAATGACTTTAAACACACTTATTTTAGTTGAAAAAGTAATAACTCACATCCAACCGTCATTTAAAGTCAAAAGATTAAATGTTAAAATTTCATCAATATTGACCATTTTTTCAACGTTCGACTGGTCCGGGGTCATCGTTTTTCATCAGAAAATGGATTTTTTGGACTCTACCAAAAATGATTCAAAATGTCATTTGGATCGGGCCTCATGTTGAATAACCACTTTTTAAACCCTCACAGTGACCAAAATTGCCATTTTTACAGAGTTTTGCTTACTCAAAATCTTCAATTTTGACCAATTTCAGGCACAGAAATGACTTTAAACACATTTATTTTAGTTGAAAAAGTAATAACTCATATCCAACCGTCATTTAAAGTCAAAAGATTAAATGTTAAAATTTCATCAATATTGACCATTTTTTCAACGTTCGACTGGTCCGGGGTCATCGTTTTTCATCAGAAAATTGATTTTTTGGACTCTACCAAAAATGATTCAAAATGTCATTTGGATCGGGCCTCATGTTGAATAACCACTTTTTAAACCCTCACAGTGACCAAAATTGCCATTTTTACAGAGTTTTGCTTACTCAAAATCTTCAATTTTGACCAATTTCAGGCACAGAAATGACTTTAAACACACTTATTTTAGTTGAAAAAGTAATAACTCACATCCAACCGTCATTTAAAGTCAAAAGATTAAATGTTACAATTTCATCAATATTGAACATTTTTTCAACGTTCGACTGGTCCGGGGTCATCGTTTTTCATCAGAAAATTGATTTTTTGGACTCTACCAAAAATGATTCAAAATGTCATTTGGATCGGGCCTCATGTTGAATAACCACTTTTTAAACCCTCACAGTGACCAAAACTGCAATTTTTACAGAGTTTTGCTTACTCAAAATCTTCAATTTCGACCAATTTCAGGCACAGAAATGACTTTAAACACACTTATTTTAGTTGAAAAAGTAATAACTCACATCCAACCGTCATTTAAAGTCAAAAGATTAAATATTAAAATTTCATCAATATTGACCATTTTTTCAACGTTCGACTGGTCCGGGGTCATCGTTTTTCATCAGAAAATTGATTTTTTGGACTCTACCAAAAATGATTCAAAATGTCATTTGGATCGGGCCTCATGTTGAATAACCACTTTTTAAACCCTCACAGTGACCAAAATTGCCATTTTTACAGAGTTTTGCTTACTCAAAATCTTCAATTTTGACCAATTTCAGGCACAGAAATGACTTTAAACACACTTATTTTAGTTGAAAAAGTAATAACTCACATCCAACCGTCATTTAAAGTCAAAAGATTAAATGTTAAAATTTCATCAATATTGAACATATTTTCAACGTTCGACTGGTCCGGGGTCATCGTTTTTCATCAGAAAATTGATTTTTTGGACTCTACCAAAAATGATTCAAAATGTCATTTGGATCGGGCCTCATGTTGAATAACCACTTTTTAAACCCTCACAGTGACCAAAACTGCAATTTTTACAGAGTTTTGCTTACTCAAAATCTTCAATTTTGACCAATTTCAGGCACAGAAATGACTTTAAACACACTTATTTTAGTTGAAAAAGTAATAACTCACATCCAACCGTCATTTAAAGTCAAAAGATTAAATGTTAAAATTTCATCAATATTGACCATTTTTTCAACGTTCGACTGGTCCGGGGTCATCGTTTTTCATCAGAAAATGGATTTTTTGGACTCTACCAAAAATGATTCAACATGTCATTTGGATCAGGCCTCATGTTGAATAACCACTTTTTAAACCCTCACAGTGACCAAAACTGCCATTTTTACAGAGTTTTGCTTACTCAAAATCTTCAATTTTGACCAATTTCAGGCACAGAAATGACTTTAAACACACTTATTTTAGTTGAAAAAGTAATAACTCACATCCAACCGTCATTTAAAGTCAAAAGATTAAATGTTAAAATTTCATCAATATTGACCATTTTTTCAACGTTCGACTGGTCCGGGGTCATCGTTTTTCATCAGAAAATTTATTTTTTGGACTCTACCAAAAATGATTCAAAATGTCATTTGGATCGGGCCTCATGTTGAATAACCACTTTTTAAACCTTCACAGTGACCAAAACTGCCATTTTTACTGAGTTTTGCTTACTCAAAATCTTCAATTTTGACCAATTTCAGGCACAGAAATGACTTTAAACACACTTATTTTAGTTGAAAAAGTAATAACTCACATCCAACCGTCATTTAAAGTCAAAATATTAAATGTTAAAATTTCATCAATATTGACCATTTTTTCAACATTCGACTGGTCCGGAGTCATCATTTTTCATCAGAAAATTGATTTTTTGGACTCTACCAAAAATGATTCAAAATGTCATTTGGATCGGGCCTCATGTTGAATAACCACTTTTTAAACCCTCACAGTGACCAAAATTGCCATTTTCTACAGAGTTTTGCTTACTCAAAATCTTCAATTTTGACCAATTTCACACACAGAAATGACATTAAACACACTTATTTTAGTTGAAAAAGTAATAACTCACATCCAACCGTCATTTAAAGTCAAAAGATTAAATGTTAAAATTTCATCAATATTGACCATTTTTTCAACGTTCGACTGGTCCGGGGTCATCGTTTTTCATCAGAAAATTAATTTTTTGGACTCTACCAAAAATTATTCAAAATGTCATTTGGATCGGGCCTCATGTTGAATAACCACTTTTTAAACCCTCACAGTGACCAAAATTGCCATTTTTACAGAGTTTTGCTTACTCAAAATCTTCAATTTTGACCAATTTCAGGCACAGAAATGACTTTAAACACACTTATTTTAGTTGAAAAAGTAATAACTCACATCCAACCGTCATTTAAAGTCAAAAGATTAAATGTTAAAATTTCATCAATATTGACCATTTTTTCAACGTTCGACTGGTCCGGGGTCATCGTTTTTCATCAGAAAATGGATTTTTTGGACTCTACCAAAAATGATTCAACATGTCATTTGGATCAGGCCTCATGTTGAATAACCACTTTTTAAACCCTCACAGTGACCAAAACTGCCATTTTTACAGAGTTTTGCTTACTCAAAATCTTCAATTTTGACCAATTTCAGGCACAGAAATGACTTTAAACACACTTATTTTAGTTGAAAAAGTAATAACTCACATCCAACCGTCATTTAAAGTCAAAAGATTAAATGTTAAAATTTCATCAATATTGACCATTTTTTCAACGTTCGACTGGTCCGGGGTCATCGTTTTTCATCAGAAAATTGATTTTTTGGACTCTACCAAAAATGATTCAAAATGTTCATTTGGATCGGGCCTCATGTTGAATAACCACTTTTTAAACCCTCACAGTGACCAAAACTGCCATTTTTACAGAGTTTTGCTTTCTCAAAATCTTCAATTTTGACCAATTTCAGGCACAGAAATGACTTTAAACACACTTATTTTAGTTGAAAAAGTAATAACTCACATCCAACCGTCATTTAAAGTCAAAAGATTAAATATTAAAATTTCATCAATATTGACCATTTTTTCAACGTTCGACTGGTCCGGGGTCATCGTTTTTCATCAGAAAATTGATTTTTTGGACTCTACCAAAAATGATTCAAAATGTTCATTTGGATCGGGCCTCATGTTGAATAACCACTTTTTAAACCCTCACAGTGACCAAAACTGCCATTTTTACAGAGTTTTGCTTTCTCAAAATCTTCAATTTTGACCAATTTCAGGCACAGAAATGACTTTAAACACACTTATTTTAGTTGAAAAAGTAATAACTCACATCCAACCGTCATTTAAAGTCAAAAGATTAAATATTAAAATTTCATCAATATTGACCATTTTTTCAACGTTCGACTGGTCCGGGGTCATCGTTTTTCATCAGAAAATTGATTTTTTGGACTCTACCAAAAATGATTCAAAATGTCATTTGGATCGGGCCTCATGTTGAATAACCACTTTTTAAACCCTCACAGTGACCAAAATTGCCATTTTTACAGAGTTTTGCTTACTCAAAATCTTCAATTTTGACCAATTTCAGGCACAGAAATGACTTTAAACACACTTATTTTAGTTGAAAAAGTAATAACTCACATCCAACCGTCATTTAAAGTCACAAGATTAAATGTTAAAATTTCATCAATATTGACCATTTTTTCAACGTTCGACTGGTCCGGGGTCATCGTTTTTCATCAGAAAATGGATTTTTTGGACTCTACCAAAAATGATTCAACATGTCATTTGGATCAGGCCTCATGTTGAATAACCACTTTTTAAACCCTCACAGTGACCAAAACTGCCATTTTTACAGAGTTTTGCTTACTCAAAATCTTCAATTTTGACCAATTTCAGGCACAGAAATGACTTTAAACACACTTATTTTAGTTGAAAAAGTAATAACTCACATCCAACCGTCATTTAAAGTCAAAAGATTAAATGTTAAAATTTCATCAATATTGACCATTTTTTCAACGTTCGACTGGTCCGGGGTCATCGTTTTTCATCAGAAAATTGATTTTTTGGACTCTACCAAAAATGATTCAAAATGTTCATTTGGATCGGGCCTCATGTTGAATAACCACTTTTTAAACCCTCACAGTGACCAAAACTGCCATTTTTACAGAGTTTTGCTTTCTCAAAATCTTCAATTTTGACCAATTTCAGGCACAGAAATGACTTTAAACACACTTATTTTAGTTGAAAAAGTAATAACTCACATCCAACCGTCATTTAAAGTCAAAAGATTAAATATTAAAATTTCATCAATATTGACCATTTTTTCAACGTTCGACTGGTCCGGGGTCATCGTTTTTCATCAGAAAATTGATTTTTTGGACTCTACCAAAAATGATTCAAAATGTCATTTGGATCGGGCCTCATGTTGAATAACCACTTTTTAAACCCTCACAGTGACCAAAATTGCCATTTTTACAGAGTTTTGCTTACTCAAAATCTTCAATTTTGACCAATTTCAGGCACAGAAATGACTTTAAACACACTTATTTTAGTTGAAAAAGTAATAACTCACATCCAACCGTCATTTAAAGTCACAAGATTAAATGTTAAAATTTCATCAATATTGACCATTTTTTCAACGTTCGACTGGTCCGGGGTCATCGTTTTTCATCAGAAAATGGATTTTTTGGACTCTACCAAAAATGATTCAAAATGTCATTTGGATCGGGCCTCATGTTGAATAACCACTTTTTAAACCCTCACAGTGACCAAAATTGCCATTTTTACAGAGTTTTGCTTACTCAAAATCTTCAATTTTGACCAATTTCAGGCACAGAAATGACTTTAAACACATTTATTTTAGTTGAAAAAGTAATAACTCATATCCAACCGTCATTTAAAGTCAAAAGATTAAATGTTAAAATTTCATCAATATTGACCATTTTTTCAACGTTCGACTGGTCCGGGGTCATCGTTTTTCATCAGAAAATGGATTTTTTGGACTCTACCAAAAATGATTCAAAATGTCATTTGGATCGGGCCTCATGTTGAATAACCACTTTTTAAACCCTCACAGTGACAAAAATTGCCATTTTTACAGAGTTTTGCTTACTCAAAATCTTCAATTTTGACCAATTTCAGGCACAGAAATGACTTTAAACACACTTATTTTAGTTGAAAAAGTAATAACTCACATCCAACCGTCATTTAAAGTCAAAAGATTAAATGTTAAAATTTCATCAATATTGACCATTTTTTCAACGTTCGACTGGTCCGGGGTCATCGTTTTTCATCAGAAAATTGATTTTTTGGACTCTACCAAAAATGATTCAAAATGTCATTTGGATCGGGCCTCATGTTGAATAACCACTTTTTAAACCTTCACAGTGACCAAAACTGCCATTTTTACTGAGTTTTGCTTACTCAAAATCTTCAATTTTGACCAATTTCAGGCACAGAAATGACTTTAAACACACTTATTTTAGTTGAAAAAGTAATAACTCACATCCAACTGTCATTTAAAGTCAAAATATTAAATGTTAAAATTTCATCAATATTGACCATTTTTTCAACGTTCGACTGGTCCGGGGTCATCGTTTTTCATCAGAAAATTGATTTTTTGGACTCTACCAAAAATGATTCAAAATGTCATTTGGATCGGGCCTCAAGTTGAATAACCACTTTTTAAACCGTCACAGTGACCAAAACTGCAATTTTTACAGAGTTTTGCTTACTCAAAATCTTCAATTTTGACCAATTTCAGGCACAGAAATGACTTTAAACACACTTATTTTAGTTGAAAAAGTAATAACTCACATCCAACCGTCATTTAAAGTCAAAAGATTAAATGTTAAAATTTCATCAATATTGACCATTTTTTCAACGTTCGACTGGTCCGGGGTCATCGTTTTTCATCAGAAAATGGATTTTTTGGACTCTACCAAAAATGATTCAACATGTCATTTGGATCAGGCCTCATGTTGAATAACCACTTTTTAAACCCTCACAGTGACCAAAACTGCCATTTTTACAGAGTTTTGCTTACTCAAAATCTTCAATTTTGACCAATTTCAGGCACAGAAATGACTTTAAACACACTTATTTTAGTTGAAAAAGTAATAACTCACATCCAACCGTCATTTAAAGTCAAAAGATTAAATGTTAAAATTTCATCAATATTGACTATTTTTTCAACGTTCGACTGGTCCGGGGTCATCGTTTTTCATCAGAAAATTGATTTTTTGGACTCTACCAAAAATGATTCAAAATGTCATTTGGATCGGGCCTCATGTTGAATAACCACTTTTTAAACCCTCACAGTGACCAAAATTGCCATTTTTACAGAGTTTTGCTTACTCAAAATCTTCAATTTTGACCAATTTCAGGCACAGAAATGACTTTAAACACACTTATTTTAGTTGAAAAAGTAATAACTCACATCCAACCGTCATTTAAAGTCAAAAGATTAAATGTTAAAATTTCATCAATATTGAACATTTTTTCAACGTTCGACTGGTCATCGTTTTTCATCAGAAAATTGATTTTTTGGACTCTACCAAAAATGATTCAAAATGTCATTTGGATCAGGCCTCATGTTGAATAACCACTTTTTAAACCCTCACAGTGACCAAAACTGCCATTTTTACAGAGTTTTGCTTACTCAAAATCTTCAATTTTGACCAATTTCAGGCACAGAAATGACTTTAAACACACTTATTTTAGTTGAAAAAGTAATAACTCACATCCAACCGTCATTTAAAGTCAAAAGATTAAATGTTAAAATTTCATCAATATTGAACATATTTTCAACGTTCGACTGGTCCGGGGTCATCGTTTTTCATCAGAAAATTGATTTTTTGGACTCTACCAAAAATGATTCAAAATGTCATTTGGATCGGGCCTCATGTTGAATAACCACTTTTTAAACCCTCACAGTGACCAAAACTGCAATTTTTACAGAGTTTTGCTTACTCAAAATCTTCAATTTTGACCAATTTCAGGCACAGAAATGACTTTAAACACACTTATTTTAGTTGAAAAAGTAATAACTCACATCCAACCGTCATTTAAAGTCAAAAGATTAAATGTTAAAATTTCATCAATATTGACCATTTTTTCAACGTTCGACTGGTCCGGGGTCATCGTTTTTCATCAGAAAATGGATTTTTTGGACTCTACCAAAAATGATTCAACATGTCATTTGGATCAGGCCTCATGTTGAATAACCACTTTTTAAACCCTCACAGTGACCAAAACTGCCATTTTTACAGAGTTTTGCTTACTCAAAATCTTCAATTTTGACCAATTTCAGGCACAGAAATGACTTTAAACACACTTATTTTAGTTGAAAAAGTAATAACTCACATCCAACCGTCATTTAAAGTCAAAAGATTAAATGTTAAAATTTCATCAATATTGACCATTTTTTCAACGTTCGACTGGTCCGGGGTCATCGTTTTTCATCAGAAAATGGATTTTTTGGACTCTACCAAAAATGATTCAAAATGTCATTTGGATCGGGCCTCATGTTGAATAACCACTTTTTAAACCCTCACAGTGACCAAAACTGCCATTTTTACAGAGTTTTGCTTACTCAAAATCTTCAATTTTGACCAATTTCAGGCACAGAAATGACTTTAAACACACTTATTTTAGTTGAAAAAGTAATAACTCACATCCAACCGTCATTTAAAGTCAAAAGATTAAATGTTAAAATTTCATCAATATTGAACATTTTTTCAACGTTCGACTGGTCCGGGGTCATCGTTTTTCATCAGAAAATTGATTTTTTGGACTCTACCAAAAATGATTCAAAATGTCATTTGGATCGGGCCTCATGTTGAATAACCACTTTTTAAACCCTCACAGTGACCAAAACTGCCATTTTTACAGAGTTTTGCTTATCAAAATCTTCAATTTTGACCAATTTCAGGCACAGAAATGACTTTAAACACACTTATTTTAGTTGAAAAAGTAATAACTCACATCCAACCGTCATTTAAAGTCAAAAGATTAAATGTTAAAATTTCATCAATATTGACCATTTTTTCAACGATCGACTGGTCCGGGGTCATTGTTTTTCATCAGAAAATGGATTTTTTGGACTCTACCAAAAATGATTCAACATGTCATTTGGATCAGGCCTCATGTTGAATAACCACTTTTTAAACCCTCACAGTGACCAAAACTGCCATTTTTACAGAGTTTTGCTTACTCAAAATCTTCAATTTTGACCAATTTCAGGCACAGAAATGACTTTAAACACACTTATTTTAGTTGAAAAAGTAATAACTCACATCCAACCGTCATTTAAAGTCAAAGGATTAAATGTTAAAATTTCATCAATATTGAACATTTTTTCAACGTTCGACTGGTCCGGGGTCATCGTTTTTCATCAGAAAATTGATTTTTTGGACTCTACCAAAAATGATTCAAAATGTCATTTGGATCGGGCCTCATGTTGAATAACCACTTTTTAAACCCTCACAGTGACCAAAACTGCAATTTTTACAGAGTTTTGCTTACTCAAAATCTTCAATTTTGACCAATTTCAGGCACAGAAATGACTTTAAACACACTTATTTTAGTTGAAAAAGTAATAACTCACATCCAACCGTCATTTAAAGTCAAAAGATTAAATGTTAAAATTTCATCAATATTGACCATTTTTTCAACGTTCGACTGGTCCGGGGTCATCGTTTTTCATCAGAAAATGGATTTTTTGGACTCTACCAAAAATGATTCAAAATGTCATTTGGATCGGGCCTCATGTTGAATAACCACTTTTTAAACCCTCACAGTGACCAAAATTGCCATTTTTACAGAGTTTTGCTTACTCAAAATCTTCAATTTTGACCAATTTCAGGCACAGAAATGACTTTAAACACACTTATTTTAGTTGAAAAAGTAATAACTCACATCCAACCGTCATTTAAAGTCAAAAGATTAAATGTTAAAATTTCATCAATATTGACCATTTTTTCAACGTTCGACTGGTCCGGGGTCATCGTTTTTCATCAGAAAATTGATTTTTTGGACTCTACCAAAAATGATTCAAAATGTCATTTGGATCGGGCCTCATGTTGAATAACCACTTTTTAAACCCTCACAGTGACCAAAACTGCCATTTAACAGAGTTTTGCTTTCTCAAAATCTTCAATTTTGACCAATTTCAGGCACAGAAATGACTTTAAACACACTTATTTTAGTTGAAAAAGTAATAACTCACATCCAACCGTCATTTAAAGTCAAAAGATTAAATATTAAAATTTCATCAATATTGACCATTTTTTCAACGTTCGACTGGTCCGGGGTCATCGTTTTTCATCAGAAAATTGATTTTTTGGACTCTACCAAAAATGATTCAAAATGTCATTTGGATCGGGCCTCATGTTGAATAACCACTTTTTAAACCCTCAAAGTGACCAAAATTGCCATTTTTACAGAGTTTTGCTTACTCAAAATCTTCAATTTTGACCAATTTCAGGCACAGAAATGACTTTAAACACACTTATTTTAGTTGAAAAAGTAATAACTCACATCCAACCGTCATTTAAAGTCAAAAGATTAAATGTTAAAATTTCATCAATATTGACCATTTTTTCAACGTTCGACTGGTCCGGGGTCATCGTTTTTCATCAGAAAATGGATTTTTTGGACTCTACCAAAAATGATTCAAAATGTCATTTGGATCGGGCCTCATGTTGAATAACCACTTTTTAAACCCTCACAGTGACCAAAATTGCCATTTTTACAGAGTTTTGCTTACTCAAAATCTTCAATTTTGACCAATTTCAGGCACAGAAATGACTTTAAACACATTTATTTTAGTTGAAAAAGTAATAACTCATATCCAACCGTCATTTAAAGTCAAAAGATTAAATGTTAAAATTTCATCAATATTGACCATTTTTTCAACGTTCGACTGGTCCGGGGTCATCGTTTTTCATCAGAAAATGGATTTTTTGGACTCTACCAAAAATGATTCAAAATGTCATTTGGATCGGGCCTCATGTTGAATAACCACTTTTTAAACCCTCACAGTGACCAAAATTGCCTTTTTTACAGAGTTTTGCTTACTCAAAATCTTCAATTTTGACCAATTTCAGGCACAGAAATGACTTTAAACACACTTATTTTAGTTGAAAAAGTAATAACTCACATCCAACCGTCATTTAAAGTCAAAAGATTAAATGTTAAAATTTCATCAATATTGACCATTTTTTCAACGTTCGACTGGTCCGGGGTCATCGCTTTTTCATCAGAAAATTTATTTTTTGGACTCTACCAAAAATGATTCAAAATGTCATTTGGATCGGGCCTCATGTTGAATAACCACTTTTTAAACCTTCACAGTGACCAAAACTGCCATTTTTACTGAGTTTTGCTTACTCAAAATCTTCAATTTTGACCAATTTCAGGCACAGAAATGACTTTAAACACACTTATTTTAGTTGAAAAAGTAATAACTCACATCCAACCGTCATTTAAAGTCAAAAGATTAAATGTTAAAATTTCATCAATATTGACCATTTTATGAATGTTGGACTTGTCCGGGGTCATCGTTTTTCATCAGAAAATTGATTTTTTGGACTCTACCAAAAATGATTCAAAATGTCATTTGGATCGGGCCTCATGTTGAATAACCACTTTTTAAACCCTCACAGTGACCAAAACTGCCATTTTTACAGAGTTTTGCTTACTCAAAATCTTCAATTTTGACCAATTTCAGGCACAGAAATGACTTTAAACACACTTATTTTAGTTGAAAAAGTAATAACTCACATCCAACCGTCATTTAAAGTCAAAAGATTAAATGTTAAAATTTCATCAATATTGACCATTTTTTCAACGTTCGACTGGTCCGGGGTCATCGTTTTTCATCAGAAAATTGATTTTTTGGACTCTACCAAAAATGATTCAAAATGTCATTTGGATCGGGCCTCATGTTGAATAACCACTTTTTAAACCCTCACAGTGACCAAAATTGCCTTTTTTTACAGAGTTTTGCTTACTCAAAATCTTCAATTTTGACCAATTTCAGGCACAGAAATGACTTTAAACACACTTATTTTAGTTGAAAAAGTAATAACTCACATCCAACCGTCATTTAAAGTCAAAAGATTAAATGTTAAAATTTCATCAATATTGACCATTTTTTCAACGTTCGACTGGTCCGGGGTCATCGCTTTTTCATCAGAAAATTTATTTTTTGGACTCTACCAAAAATGATTCAAAATGTCATTTGGATCGGGCCTCATGTTGAATAACCACTTTTTAAACCTTCACAGTGACCAAAACTGCCATTTTTACTGAGTTTTGCTTACTCAAAATCTTCAATTTTGACCAATTTCAGGCAGAGAAATGACTTTAAACACACTTATTTTAGTTGAAAAAGTAATAACTCACATCCAACCGTCATTTAAAGTCAAAATATTAAATGTTAAAATTTCATCAATATTGACCATTTTTTCAACGTTCGACTGGTCCGGGGTCATCATTTTTCATCAGAAAATTGATTTTTTGGACTCTACCAAAAATGATTCAAAATGTCATTTGGATCGGGCCTCATGTTGAATAACCACTTTTTAAACCCTCACAGTGACCAAAATTGCCATTTTCTACAGAGTTTTGCTTACTCAAAATCTTCAATTTTGACCAATTTCAGGCACAGAAATGACTTTAAACACACTTATTTTAGTTGAAAAAGTAATAACTCACATCCAACCGTCATTTAAAGTCAAAAGATTAAATGTTAAAATTTCATCAATATTGACCATTTTTTCAACGTTCGACTGGTCCGGGGTCATCGTTTTTCATCAGAAAATTAATTTTTTGGACTCTACCAAAAATGATTCAAAATGTCATTTGGATCGGGCCTCATGTTGAATAACCACTTTTTAAACCCTCACAGTGACCAAAATTGCCATTTTTACAGAGTTTTGCTTACTCAAAATCTTCAATTTTGACCAATTTCAGGCACAGAAATGACTTTAAACACACTTATTTTAGTTGAAAAAGTAATAACTCACATCCAACCGTCATTTAAAGTCAAAAGATTAAATGTTAAAATTTCATCAATATTGACCATTTTTTCAACGTTCGACTGGTCGGGGTCATCGTTTTTCATCAGAAAATGGATTTTTTGGACTCTACCAAAAATGATTCAACATGTCATTTGGATCGGGCCTCATGTTGAATAACCACTTTTTAAACCCTCACAGTGACCAAAACTGCCATTTTTACAGAGTTTTGCTTTCTCAAAATCTTCAATTTTGACCAATTTCAGGCACAGAAATGACTTTAAACACACTTATTTTAGTTGAAAAAGTAATAACTCACATCCAACCGTCATTTAAAGTCAAAAGATTAAATATTAAAATTTCATCAATATTGACCATTTTTTCAACGTTCGACTGGTCCGGGGTCATCGTTTTTCATCAGAAAATTTATTTTTGGGACTCTACCAAAAATGATTCAAAATGTCATTTGGATCGGGCCTCATGTTGAATAACCACTTTTTAAACCCTCACAGTGACCAAAATTGCCATTTTTACAGAGTTTTGCTTACTCAAAATCTTCAATTTTGACCAATTTCAGGCACAGAAATGACTTTAAACACACTTATTTTAGTTGAAAAAGTAATAACTCACATCCAACCGTCATTTAAAGTCACAAGATTAAATGTTAAAATTTCATCAATATTGACCATTTTTTCAACGTTCGACTGGTCCGGGGTCATCGTTTTTCATCAGAAAATGGATTTTTTGGACTCTACCAAAAATGATTCAAAATGTCATTTGGATCGGGCCTCATGTTGAATAACCACTTTTTAAACCCTCACAGTGACCAAAATTGCCATTTTTACAGAGTTTTGCTTACTCAAAATCTTCAATTTTGACCAATTTCAGGCACAGAAATGACTTTAAACACATTTATTTTAGTTGAAAAAGTAATAACTCATATCCAACCGTCATTTAAAGTCAAAAGATTAAATGTTAAAATTTCATCAATATTGACCATTTTTTCAACGTTCGACTGGGCGGGGTCATCGTTTTTCATCAGAAAATGGATTTTTTGGACTCTACCAAAAATGATTCAAAATGTCATTTGGATCGGGCCTCATGTTGAATAACCACTTTTTAAACCCTCACAGTGACAAAAATTGCCATTTTTACAGAGTTTTGCTTACTCAAAATCTTCAATTTTGACCAATTTCAGGCACAGAAATGACTTTAAACACACTTATTTTAGTTGAAAAGGTAATAACTCACATCCAACCGTCATTTAAAGTCAAAAGATTAAATGTTAAAATTTCATCAATATTGACCATTTTTTCAACGTTCGACTGGTCCGGGGTCATCGTTTTTCATCAGAAAATTTATTTTTTGGACTCTACCAAAAATGATTCAAAATGTCATTTGGATCGGGCCTCATGTTGAATAACCACTTTTTAAACCTTCACAGTGACCAAAACTGCAATTTTTACTGAGTTTTGCTTACTCAAAATCTTCAATTTTGACCAATTTCAGGCACAGAAATGACTTTAAACACACTTATTTTAGTTGAAAAAGTAATAACTCACATCCAACCGTCATTTAAAGTCAAAATATTAAATGTTAAAATTTCATCAATATTGACCATTTTTTCAACGTTCGACTGGTCCGGGGTCATCGTTTTTCATCAGAAAATTGATTTTTTGGACTCTACCAAAAATGATTCAAAATGTCATTTGGATCGGGCCTCATGTTGAATAACCCCTTTTTAAACCCTCACAGTGACCAAAATTGCCATTTTCTACAGAGTTTTGCTTACTCAAAATCTTCAATTTTGACCAATTTCACGCACAGAAATGACTTTAAACACACTTATTTTAGTTGAAAAAGTAATAACTCACATCCAACCGTCATTTAAAGTCAAAAGATTAAATGTTCAAATTTCATCAATATTGACCATTTTTTCAACGTTCGACTGGTCCGGGGTCATCGTTTTTCATCAGAAAATGGATTTTTTGGACTCTACCAAAAATGATTCAACATGTCATTTGGATCAGGCCTCATGTTGAATAACCACTTTTTAAACCCTCACAGTGACCAAAACTGCCATTTTTACAGAGTTTTGCTTACTCAAAATCTTCAATTTTGACCAATTTCAGGCACAGAAATGACTTTAAACACACTTATTCTAGTTGAAAAAGTAATAACTCACATCCAACCGTCATTTAAAGTCAAAAGATTAAATGTTAAAATTTCATCAATATTGACCATTTTTTCAACGTTCGACTGGTCCGGGGTCATCGTTTTTCATCAGAAAATTGATTTTTTGGACTCTACCAAAAATGATTCAAAATGTCATTTGGATCGGGCCTCATGTTGAATAACCACTTTTTAAACCCTCACAGTGACCAAAATTGCCATTTTTACAGAGTTTTGCTTACTCAAAATCTTTAATTTTGACCAATTTCAGGCACAGAAATGACTTTAAACACACTTATTTTAGTTGAAAAAGTAATAACTCACATCCAACCGTCATTTAAAGTCAAAAGATTAAATGTTAAAATTTCATCAATATTGAACATTTTTTCAACGTTCGACTGGTCCGGGGTCATCGTTTTTCATCAGAAAATGGATTTTTTGGACTCTACCAAAAATGATTCAAAATGTCATTTGGATCGGGCCTCATGTTGGATAACCACTTTTTAAACCCTCACAGTGACCAAAACTGCAATTTTTACAGAGTTTTGCTTACTCAAAATCTTCAATTTCGACCAATTTCAGGCACAGAAATGACTTTAAACACACTTATTTTAGTTGAAAAAGTAATAACTCACATCCAACCGTCATTTAAAGTCAAAAGATTAAATATTAAAATTTCATCAATATTGACCATTTTTTCAACGTTCGACTGGTCCGGGGTCATCGTTTTTCATCAGAAAATTGATTTTTTGGACTCTACCAAAAATGATTCAAAATGTCATTTGGATCGGGCCTCATGTTGAATAACCACTTTTTAAACCCTCACAGTGACCAAAATTGCCATTTTTACAGAGTTTTGCTTACTCAAAATCTTCAATTTTGACCAATTTCAGGCACAGAAATGACTTTAAACACACTTATTTTAGTTGAAAAAGTAATAACTCACATCCAACCGTCATTTAAAGTCAAAAGATTAAATGTTAAAATTTCATCAATATTGAACATTTTTTCAACGTTCGACTGGTCCGGGGTCATCGTTTTTCATCAGAAAATTGATTTTTTGGACTCTACCAAAAATGATTCAAAATGTCATTTGGATCGGGCCTCATGTTGAATAACCACTTTTTAAACACTCACAGTGACCAAAACTGCAATTTTTACAGAGTTTTGCTTACTCAAAATCTTCAATTTTGACCAATTTCAGGCACAGAAATGACTTTAAACACACTTATTTTAGTTGAAAAAGTAATAACTCACATCCAACGGTCATTTAAAGTCAAAAGATTAAATGTTAAAATTTCATCAATATTGACCATTTTTTCAACGTTCGACTGGTCCGGGGTCATCGTTTTTCATCAGAAAATGGATTTTTTGGACTCTACCAAAAATGATTCAAAATGTCATTTGGATCGGGCCTCATGTTGAATAACCACTTTTTAAACCCTCACAGTGACCAAAATTGCCATTTTTACAGAGTTTTGCTTACTCAAAATCTTCAATTTTGACCAATTTCAGGCACAGAAATGACTTTAAACACACTTATTTTAGTTGAAAAAGTAATAACTCACATCCAACCGTCATTTAAAGTCAAAAGATTAAATGTTAAAATTTCATCAATATTGACCATTTTATGAATGTTGGACTTGTCCGGGGTCATCGTTTTTCATCAGAAAATTGATTTTTTGGACTCTACCAAAAATGATTCAAAATGTCATTTGGATCGGGCCTCATGTTGAATAACCACCTTTTAAACCCTCACAGTGACCAAAACTGCCATTTTTACAGAGTTTTGCTTACTCAAAATCTTCAATTTTGACCAATTTCAGGCACAGAAATGACTTTAAACACACTTATTTTAGTTGAAAAAGTAATAACTCACATCCAACCGTCATTTAAAGTCAAAAGATTAAATGTTAAAATTTCATTAATATTGACCATTTTTTCAACGTTCGACTGGTCCGGGGTCATCGTTTTTCATCAGAAAATGGATTTTTTGGACTCTACCAAAAATGATTCAACATGTCATTTGGATCAGGCCTCATGTTGAATAACCACTTTTTAAACCCTCACAGTGACCAAAACTGCCATTTTTACAGAGTTTTGCTTACTCAAAATCTTCAATTTTGACCAATTTCAGGCACAGAAATGACTTTAAACACACTTATTTTAGTTGAAAAAGTAATAACTCACATCCAACCGTCATTTAAAGTCAAAAGATTAAATGTTAAAATTTCATCAATATTGAACATATTTTCAACGTTCGACTGGTCCGGGGTCATCGTTTTTCATCAGAAAATTGATTTTTTGGACTCTACCAAAAATGATTCAAAATGTCATTTGGATCGGGCCTCATGTTGAATAACCACTTTTTAAACCCTCACAGTGACCAAAACTGCAATTTTTACAGAGTTTTGCTTACTCAAAATCTTCAATTTTGACCAATTTCAGGCACAGAAATGACTTTAAACACACTTATTTTAGTTGAAAAAGTAATAACTCACATCCAACCGTCATTTAAAGTCAAAAGATTAAATGTTAAAATTTCATCAATATTGACCATTTTTTCAACGTTCGACTGGTCCGGGGTCATCGTTTTTCATCAGAAAATGGATTTTTTGGACTCTACCAAAAATGATTCAACATGTCATTTGGATCAGGCCTCATGTTGAATAACCACTTTTTAAACCCTCACAGTGACCAAAACTGCCATTTTTACAGAGTTTTGCTTACTCAAAATCTTCAATTTTGACCAATTTCAGGCACAGAAATGACTTTAAACACACTTATTTTAGTTGAAAAAGTAATAACTCACATCCAACCGTCATTTAAAGTCAAAAGATTAAATGTTAAAATTTCATCAATATTGACCATTTTTTCAACGTTCGACTGGTCCGGGGTCATCGTTTTTCATCAGAAAATGGATTTTTTGGACTCTACCAAAAATGATTCAAAATGTCATTTGGATCGGGCCTCATGTTGAATAACCACTTTTTAAACCCTCACAGTGACCAAAACTGCCATTTTTACAGAGTTTTGCTTACTCAAAATCTTCAATTTTGACCAATTTCAGGCACAGAAATGACTTTAAACACACTTATTTTAGTTGAAAAAGTAATAACTCACATCCAACCGTCATTTAAAGTCAAAAGATTAAATGTTAAAATTTCATCAATATTGAACATTTTTTCAACGTTCGACTGGTCCGGGGTCATCGTTTTTCATCAGAAAATTGATTTTTTGGACTCTACCAAAAATGATTCAAAATGTCATTTGGATCGGGCCTCATGTTGAATAACCACTTTTTAAACCCTCACAGTGACCAAAACTGCCATTTTTACAGAGTTTTGCTTATCAAAATCTTCAATTTTGACCAATTTCAGGCACAGAAATGACTTTAAACACACTTATTTTAGTTGAAAAAGTAATAACTCACATCCAACCGTCATTTAAAGTCAAAAGATTAAATGTTAAAATTTCATCAATATTGACCATTTTTTCAACGATCGACTGGTCCGGGGTCATTGTTTTTCATCAGAAAATGGATTTTTTGGACTCTACCAAAAATGATTCAACATGTCATTTGGATCAGGCCTCATGTTGAATAACCACTTTTTAAACCCTCACAGTGACCAAAACTGCCATTTTTACAGAGTTTTGCTTACTCAAAATCTTCAATTTTGACCAATTTCAGGCACAGAAATGACTTTAAACACACTTATTTTAGTTGAAAAAGTAATAACTCACATCCAACCGTCATTTAAAGTCAAAGGATTAAATGTTAAAATTTCATCAATATTGAACATTTTTTCAACGTTCGACTGGTCCGGGGTCATCGTTTTTCATCAGAAAATTGATTTTTTGGACTCTACCAAAAATGATTCAAAATGTCATTTGGATCGGGCCTCATGTTGAATAACCACTTTTTAAACCCTCACAGTGACCAAAACTGCAATTTTTACAGAGTTTTGCTTACTCAAAATCTTCAATTTTGACCAATTTCAGGCACAGAAATGACTTTAAACACACTTATTTTAGTTGAAAAAGTAATAACTCACATCCAACCGTCATTTAAAGTCAAAAGATTAAATGTTAAAATTTCATCAATATTGACCATTTTTTCAACGTTCGACTGGTCCGGGGTCATCGTTTTTCATCAGAAAATGGATTTTTTGGACTCTACCAAAAATGATTCAAAATGTCATTTGGATCGGGCCTCATGTTGAATAACCACTTTTTAAACCCTCACAGTGACCAAAATTGCCATTTTTACAGAGTTTTGCTTACTCAAAATCTTCAATTTTGACCAATTTCAGGCACAGAAATGACTTTAAACACACTTATTTTAGTTGAAAAAGTAATAACTCACATCCAACCGTCATTTAAAGTCAAAAGATTAAATGTTAAAATTTCATCAATATTGACCATTTTTTCAACGTTCGACTGGTCCGGGGTCATCGTTTTTCATCAGAAAATTGATTTTTTGGACTCTACCAAAAATGATTCAAAATGTCATTTGGATCGGGCCTCATGTTGAATAACCACTTTTTAAACCCTCACAGTGACCAAAACTGCCATTTAACAGAGTTTTGCTTTCTCAAAATCTTCAATTTTGACCAATTTCAGGCACAGAAATGACTTTAAACACACTTATTTTAGTTGAAAAAGTAATAACTCACATCCAACCGTCATTTAAAGTCAAAAGATTAAATATTAAAATTTCATCAATATTGACCATTTTTTCAACGTTCGACTGGTCCGGGGTCATCGTTTTTCATCAGAAAATTGATTTTTTGGACTCTACCAAAAATGATTCAAAATGTCATTTGGATCGGGCCTCATGTTGAATAACCACTTTTTAAACCCTCAAAGTGACCAAAATTGCCATTTTTACAGAGTTTTGCTTACTCAAAATCTTCAATTTTGACCAATTTCAGGCACAGAAATGACTTTAAACACACTTATTTTAGTTGAAAAAGTAATAACTCACATCCAACCGTCATTTAAAGTCAAAAGATTAAATGTTAAAATTTCATCAATATTGACCATTTTTTCAACGTTCGACTGGTCCGGGGTCATCGTTTTTCATCAGAAAATGGATTTTTTGGACTCTACCAAAAATGATTCAAAATGTCATTTGGATCGGGCCTCATGTTGAATAACCACTTTTTAAACCCTCACAGTGACCAAAATTGCCATTTTTACAGAGTTTTGCTTACTCAAAATCTTCAATTTTGACCAATTTCAGGCACAGAAATGACTTTAAACACATTTATTTTAGTTGAAAAAGTAATAACTCATATCCAACCGTCATTTAAAGTCAAAAGATTAAATGTTAAAATTTCATCAATATTGACCATTTTTTCAACGTTCGACTGGTCCGGGGTCATCGTTTTTCATCAGAAAATGGATTTTTTGGACTCTACCAAAAATGATTCAAAATGTCATTTGGATCGGGCCTCATGTTGAATAACCACTTTTTAAACCCTCACAGTGACCAAAATTGCCTTTTTTACAGAGTTTTGCTTACTCAAAATCTTCAATTTTGACCAATTTCAGGCACAGAAATGACTTTAAACACACTTATTTTAGTTGAAAAAGTAATAACTCACATCCAACCGTCATTTAAAGTCAAAAGATTAAATGTTAAAATTTCATCAATATTGACCATTTTTTCAACGTTCGACTGGTCCGGGGTCATCGCTTTTTCATCAGAAAATTTATTTTTTGGACTCTACCAAAAATGATTCAAAATGTCATTTGGATCGGGCCTCATGTTGAATAACCACTTTTTAAACCTTCACAGTGACCAAAACTGCCATTTTTACTGAGTTTTGCTTACTCAAAATCTTCAATTTTGACCAATTTCAGGCACAGAAATGACTTTAAACACACTTATTTTAGTTGAAAAAGTAATAACTCACATCCAACCGTCATTTAAAGTCAAAAGATTAAATGTTAAAATTTCATCAATATTGACCATTTTATGAATGTTGGACTTGTCCGGGGTCATCGTTTTTCATCAGAAAATTGATTTTTTGGACTCTACCAAAAATGATTCAAAATGTCATTTGGATCGGGCCTCATGTTGAATAACCACTTTTTAAACCCTCACAGTGACCAAAACTGCCATTTTTACAGAGTTTTGCTTACTCAAAATCTTCAATTTTGACCAATTTCAGGCACAGAAATGACTTTAAACACACTTATTTTAGTTGAAAAAGTAATAACTCACATCCAACCGTCATTTAAAGTCAAAAGATTAAATGTTAAAATTTCATCAATATTGACCATTTTTTCAACGTTCGACTGGTCCGGGGTCATCGTTTTTCATCAGAAAATTGATTTTTTGGACTCTACCAAAAATGATTCAAAATGTCATTTGGATCGGGCCTCATGTTGAATAACCACTTTTTAAACCCTCACAGTGACCAAAATTGCCTTTTTTTACAGAGTTTTGCTTACTCAAAATCTTCAATTTTGACCAATTTCAGGCACAGAAATGACTTTAAACACACTTATTTTAGTTGAAAAAGTAATAACTCACATCCAACCGTCATTTAAAGTCAAAAGATTAAATGTTAAAATTTCATCAATATTGACCATTTTTTCAACGTTCGACTGGTCCGGGGTCATCGCTTTTTCATCAGAAAATTTATTTTTTGGACTCTACCAAAAATGATTCAAAATGTCATTTGGATCGGGCCTCATGTTGAATAACCACTTTTTAAACCTTCACAGTGACCAAAACTGCCATTTTTACTGAGTTTTGCTTACTCAAAATCTTCAATTTTGACCAATTTCAGGCAGAGAAATGACTTTAAACACACTTATTTTAGTTGAAAAAGTAATAACTCACATCCAACCGTCATTTAAAGTCAAAATATTAAATGTTAAAATTTCATCAATATTGACCATTTTTTCAACGTTCGACTGGTCCGGGGTCATCATTTTTCATCAGAAAATTGATTTTTTGGACTCTACCAAAAATGATTCAAAATGTCATTTGGATCGGGCCTCATGTTGAATAACCACTTTTTAAACCCTCACAGTGACCAAAACTGCCATTTTTACAGAGTTTTGCTTTCTCAAAATCTTCAATTTTGACCAATTTCAGGCACAGAAATGACTTTAAACACACTTATTTTAGTTGAAAAAGTAATAACTCACATCCAACCGTCATTTAAAGTCAAAAGATTAAATATTAAAATTTCATCAATATTGACCATTTTTTCAACGTTCGACTGGTCCGGGGTCATCGTTTTTCATCAGAAAATTTATTTTTGGGACTCTACCAAAAATGATTCAAAATGTCATTTGGATCGGGCCTCATGTTGAATAACCACTTTTTAAACCCTCACAGTGACCAAAATTGCCATTTTTACAGAGTTTTGCTTACTCAAAATCTTCAATTTTGACCAATTTCAGGCACAGAAATGACTTTAAACACACTTATTTTAGTTGAAAAAGTAATAACTCACATCCAACCGTCATTTAAAGTCACAAGATTAAATGTTAAAATTTCATCAATATTGACCATTTTTTCAACGTTCGACTGGTCCGGGGTCATCGTTTTTCATCAGAAAATGGATTTTTTGGACTCTACCAAAAATGATTCAAAATGTCATTTGGATCGGGCCTCATGTTGAATAACCACTTTTTAAACCCTCACAGTGACCAAAATTGCCATTTTTACAGAGTTTTGCTTACTCAAAATCTTCAATTTTGACCAATTTCAGGCACAGAAATGACTTTAAACACATTTATTTTAGTTGAAAAAGTAATAACTCATATCCAACCGTCATTTAAAGTCAAAAGATTAAATGTTAAAATTTCATCAATATTGACCATTTTTTCAACGTTCGACTGGGCGGGGTCATCGTTTTTCATCAGAAAATGGATTTTTTGGACTCTACCAAAAATGATTCAAAATGTCATTTGGATCGGGCCTCATGTTGAATAACCACTTTTTAAACCCTCACAGTGACAAAAATTGCCATTTTTACAGAGTTTTGCTTACTCAAAATCTTCAATTTTGACCAATTTCAGGCACAGAAATGACTTTAAACACACTTATTTTAGTTGAAAAGGTAATAACTCACATCCAACCGTCATTTAAAGTCAAAAGATTAAATGTTAAAATTTCATCAATATTGACCATTTTTTCAACGTTCGACTGGTCCGGGGTCATCGTTTTTCATCAGAAAATTTATTTTTTGGACTCTACCAAAAATGATTCAAAATGTCATTTGGATCGGGCCTCATGTTGAATAACCACTTTTTAAACCTTCACAGTGACCAAAACTGCAATTTTTACTGAGTTTTGCTTACTCAAAATCTTCAATTTTGACCAATTTCAGGCACAGAAATGACTTTAAACACACTTATTTTAGTTGAAAAAGTAATAACTCACATCCAACCGTCATTTAAAGTCAAAATATTAAATGTTAAAATTTCATCAATATTGACCATTTTTTCAACGTTCGACTGGTCCGGGGTCATCGTTTTTCATCAGAAAATTGATTTTTTGGACTCTACCAAAAATGATTCAAAATGTCATTTGGATCGGGCCTCATGTTGAATAACCCCTTTTTAAACCCTCACAGTGACCAAAATTGCCATTTTCTACAGAGTTTTGCTTACTCAAAATCTTCAATTTTGACCAATTTCACGCACAGAAATGACTTTAAACACACTTATTTTAGTTGAAAAAGTAATAACTCACATCCAACCGTCATTTAAAGTCAAAAGATTAAATGTTCAAATTTCATCAATATTGACCATTTTTTCAACGTTCGACTGGTCCGGGGTCATCGTTTTTCATCAGAAAATGGATTTTTTGGACTCTACCAAAAATGATTCAACATGTCATTTGGATCAGGCCTCATGTTGAATAACCACTTTTTAAACCCTCACAGTGACCAAAACTGCCATTTTTACAGAGTTTTGCTTACTCAAAATCTTCAATTTTGACCAATTTCAGGCACAGAAATGACTTTAAACACACTTATTCTAGTTGAAAAAGTAATAACTCACATCCAACCGTCATTTAAAGTCAAAAGATTAAATGTTAAAATTTCATCAATATTGACCATTTTTTCAACGTTCGACTGGTCCGGGGTCATCGTTTTTCATCAGAAAATTGATTTTTTGGACTCTACCAAAAATGATTCAAAATGTCATTTGGATCGGGCCTCATGTTGAATAACCACTTTTTAAACCCTCACAGTGACCAAAATTGCCATTTTTACAGAGTTTTGCTTACTCAAAATCTTTAATTTTGACCAATTTCAGGCACAGAAATGACTTTAAACACACTTATTTTAGTTGAAAAAGTAATAACTCACATCCAACCGTCATTTAAAGTCAAAAGATTAAATGTTAAAATTTCATCAATATTGAACATTTTTTCAACGTTCGACTGGTCCGGGGTCATCGTTTTTCATCAGAAAATGGATTTTTTGGACTCTACCAAAAATGATTCAAAATGTCATTTGGATCGGGCCTCATGTTGGATAACCACTTTTTAAACCCTCACAGTGACCAAAACTGCAATTTTTACAGAGTTTTGCTTACTCAAAATCTTCAATTTCGACCAATTTCAGGCACAGAAATGACTTTAAACACACTTATTTTAGTTGAAAAAGTAATAACTCACATCCAACCGTCATTTAAAGTCAAAAGATTAAATATTAAAATTTCATCAATATTGACCATTTTTTCAACGTTCGACTGGTCCGGGGTCATCGTTTTTCATCAGAAAATTGATTTTTTGGACTCTACCAAAAATGATTCAAAATGTCATTTGGATCGGGCCTCATGTTGAATAACCACTTTTTAAACCCTCACAGTGACCAAAATTGCCATTTTTACAGAGTTTTGCTTACTCAAAATCTTCAATTTTGACCAATTTCAGGCACAGAAATGACTTTAAACACACTTATTTTAGTTGAAAAAGTAATAACTCACATCCAACCGTCATTTAAAGTCAAAAGATTAAATGTTAAAATTTCATCAATATTGAACATTTTTTCAACGTTCGACTGGTCCGGGGTCATCGTTTTTCATCAGAAAATTGATTTTTTGGACTCTACCAAAAATGATTCAAAATGTCATTTGGATCGGGCCTCATGTTGAATAACCACTTTTTAAACACTCACAGTGACCAAAACTGCAATTTTTACAGAGTTTTGCTTACTCAAAATCTTCAATTTTGACCAATTTCAGGCACAGAAATGACTTTAAACACACTTATTTTAGTTGAAAAAGTAATAACTCACATCCAACGGTCATTTAAAGTCAAAAGATTAAATGTTAAAATTTCATCAATATTGACCATTTTTTCAACGTTCGACTGGTCCGGGGTCATCGTTTTTCATCAGAAAATGGATTTTTTGGACTCTACCAAAAATGATTCAAAATGTCATTTGGATCGGGCCTCATGTTGAATAACCACTTTTTAAACCCTCACAGTGACCAAAATTGCCATTTTTACAGAGTTTTGCTTACTCAAAATCTTCAATTTTGACCAATTTCAGGCACAGAAATGACTTTAAACACACTTATTTTAGTTGAAAAAGTAATAACTCACATCCAACCGTCATTTAAAGTCAAAAGATTAAATGTTAAAATTTCATCAATATTGACCATTTTATGAATGTTGGACTTGTCCGGGGTCATCGTTTTTCATCAGAAAATTGATTTTTTGGACTCTACCAAAAATGATTCAAAATGTCATTTGGATCGGGCCTCATGTTGAATAACCACTTTTTAAACCCTCACAGTGACCAAAACTGCCATTTTTACAGAGTTTTGCTTACTCAAAATCTTCAATTTTGACCAATTTCAGGCACAGAAATGACTTTAAACACACTTATTTTAGTTGAAAAAGTAATAACTCACATCCAACCGTCATTTAAAGTCAAAAGATTAAATGTTAAAATTTCATTAATATTGACCATTTTTTCAACGTTCGACTGGTCCGGGGTCATCGTTTTTCATCAGAAAATGGATTTTTTGGACTCTACCAAAAATGATTCAACATGTCATTTGGATCAGGCCTCATGTTGAATAACCACTTTTTAAACCCTCACAGTGACCAAAACTGCCATTTTTACAGAGTTTTGCTTACTCAAAATCTTCAATTTTGACCAATTTCAGGCACAGAAATGACTTTAAACACACTTATTTTAGTTGAAAAAGTAATAACTCACATCCAACCGTCATTTAAAGTCAAAAGATTAAATGTTAAAATGTCATCAATATTGACCATTTTTTCAACGTTCGACTGGTCCGGGGTCATCGTTTTTCATCAGAAAATTTATTTTTTGGACTCTACCAAAAATGATTCAAAATGTCATTTGGATCGGGCCTCATGTTGAATAACCACTTTTTAAACCTTCACAGTGACCAAAACTGCCATTTTTACTGAGTTTTTCTTACTCAAAATCTTCAATTTTGACCAATTTCAGGCACAGAAATGACTTTAAACACACTTATTTTAGTTGAAAAAGTAATAACTCACATCCAACCGTCATTTAAAGTCAAAATATTAAATGTTAAAATTTCATCAATATTGACCATTTTTTCAACGTTCGACTGGTCCGGGGTCATCATTTTTCATCAGAAAATTGATTTTTTGGACTCTACCAAAAATGATTCAAAATGTCATTTGGATCGGGCCTCATGTTGAATAACCACTTTTTAAACCCTCACAGTGACCAAAATTGCCATTTTCTTCAGAGTTTTGCTTACTCAAAATCTTCAATTTTGACCAATTTCACGCACAGAAATGACTTTAAACACACTTATTTTAGTTGAAAAAGTAATAACTCACATCCAACCGTCATTTAAAGTCAAAAGATTAAATGTTAAAATTTCATCAATATTGACCATTTTTTCAACGTTCGACTGGTCCGGGGTCATCGTTTTTCATCAGAAAATTAATTTTTTGGACTCTACCAAAAATGATTCAAAATGTCATTTGGATCGGGCCTCATGTTGAATAACCACTTTTTAAACCCTCACAGTGACCAAAATTGCCATTTTTACAGAGTTTTGCTTACTCAAAATCTTCAATTTTGACCAATTTCAGGCACAGAAATGACTTTAAACACACTTATTTTAGTTGAAAAAGTAATAACTCACATCCAACCGTCATTTAAAGTCAAAAGATTAAATGTTAAAATTTCATCAATATTGACCATTTTTTCAACGTTCGACTGGTCCGGGGTCATCGTTTTTCATCAGAAAATGGATTTTTTGGACTCTACCAAAAATGATTCAACATGTCATTTGGATCAGGCCTCATGTTGAATAACCACTTTTTAAAACCCTCACAGTGACCAAAACTGCCATTTTTACAGAGTTTTGCTTACTCAAAATCTTCAATTTTGACCAATTTCAGGCACAGAAATGACTTTAAACACACTTATTTTAGTTGAAAAAGTAATAACTCACATCCAACCGTCATTTAAAGTCAAAAGATTAAATGTTAAAATTTCATCAATATTGACAATTTTTTCAACGTTCGACTGGTCCGGGGTCATCGTTTTTCATCAGAAAATTGATTTTTTGGACTCTACCAAAAATGATTCAAAATGTCATTTGGATCGGGCCTCATGTTGAATAACCACTTTTTAAACCCTCACAGTGACCAAAATTGCCATTTTCTACAGAGTTTTGCTTACTCAAAATCTTCAATTTTGACCAATTTCACGCACAGAAATGACTTTAAACACACTTATTTTAGTTGAAAAAGTAATAACTCACATCCAACCGTCATTTAAAGTCAAAAGATTAAATGTTAAAATTTCATCAATATTGACCAATTTTTCAACGTTCGACTGGTCCGGGGTCATCGTTTTTCATCAGAAAATTAATTTTTTGGACTCTACCAAAAATGATTCAAAATGTCATTTGGATCGGGCCTCATGTTGAATAACCACTTTTTAAACCCTCACAGTGACCAAAATTGCCATTTTTACAGAGTTTTGCTTACTCAAAATCTTCAATTTTGACCAATTTCAGGCACAGAAATGACTTTAAACACACTTATTTTAGTTGAAAAAGTAATAACTCACATCCAACCGTCATTTAAAGTCAAAAGATTAAATGTTAAAATTTCATCAATATTGACCATTTTTTCAACGTTCGACTTGTCCGGGGTCATCGTTTTTCATCAGAAAATGGATTTTTTGGACTCTACCAAAAATGATTCAACATGTCATTTGGATCAGGCCTCATGTTGAATAACCACTTTTTAAACCCTCACAGTGACCAAAACTGCCATTTTTACAGAGTTTTGCTTACTCAAAATCTTCAATTTTGACCAATTTCAGGCACAGAAATGACTTTAAACACACTTATTTTAGTTGAAAAAGTAATAACTCACATCCAACCGTCATTTAAAGTCAAAAGATTAAATGTTAAAATTTCATCAATATTGACCATTTTTTCAACGTTCGACTGGTCCGGGGTCATCGTTTTTCATCAGAAAATTGATTTTTTGGACTCTACCAAAAATGATTCAAAATGTCATTTGGATCGGGCCTCATGTTGAATAACCACTTTTTAAACCCTCACAGTGACCAAAATTGCCATTTTTACAGAGTTTTGCTTACTCAAAATCTTCAATTTTGACCAATTTCAGGCACAGAAATGACTTTAAACACACTTATTTTAGTTGAAAAAGTAATAACTCACATCCAACCGTCATTTAAAGTCACAAGATTAAATGTTAAAATTTCATCAATATTGACCATTTTTTCAACGTTCGACTGGTCCGGGGTCATCGTTTTTCATCAGAAAATGGATTTTTTGGACTCTACCAAAAATGATTCAAAATGTCATTTGGATCGGGCCTCATGTTGAATAACCACTTTTTAAACCCTCACAGTGACCAAAATTGCCATTTTTACAGAGTTTTGCTTACTCAAAATCTTCAATTTTGACCAATTTCAGGCACAGAAATGACTTTAAACACATTTATTTTAGTTGAAAAAGTAATAACTCATATCCAACCGTCATTTAAAGTCAAAAGATTAAATGTTAAAATTTCATCAATATTGACCATTTTTTCAACGTTCGACTGGTCCGGGGTCATCGTTTTTCATCAGAAAATGGATTTTTTGGACTCTACCAAAAATGATTCAAAATGTCATTTGGATCGGGCCTCATGTTGAATAACCACTTTTTAAACCCTCACAGTGACAAAAATTGCCATTTTTACAGAGTTTTGCTTACTCAAAATCTTCAATTTTGACCAATTTCAGGCACAGAAATGACTTTAAACACACTTATTTTAGTTGAAAAAGTAATAACTCACATCCAACCGTCATTTAAAGTCAAAAGATTAAATGTTAAAATTTCATCAATATTGACCATTTTTTCAACGTTCGACTGGTCCGGGGTCATCGTTTTTCATCAGAAAATTGATTTTTTGGACTCTACCAAAAATGATTCAAAATGTCATTTGGATCGGGCCTCATGTTGAATAACCTCTTTTTAAACCCTCACAGTGACCAAAATTGCCATTTTCTACAGAGTTTTGCTTACTCAAAATCTTCAATTTTGACCAATTTCACGCACAGAAATGACTTTAAACACACTTATTTTAGTTCAATCAATCAATCAGTGACACTTATAAAGCGCGCTACATACCCGTGGGGTCTCAAGGCGCTGGGGGGGGGGGAGCCGCTACTGCTCGAACAGCCAGGTCTTCAGCTTCTTCCTGAAGGAGAGGTGGTCTTGGGTCAGGCGCAGGTCGGTCGGGAGGGAGTTCCAGGTCTTGGCGGCCAGGTAGGAGAAGGACCTTCCTCCTGTAGTCGCTCTTCGGATGCGGGGGACGGCGGCGAGGGCGTGGTTGGCTGATCGGAGGTGGCGTTTGGGAGCGTAGAAGTTGACTCGGCTGTTGAGGTAGCTCGGGCCTTGGTCGTGTAGGGCTTTGTGTGCGTGGGTGAGGAGGCGGAAGGTGATTCTTTTGTTGACGGGGAGCCAGTGAAGTTCTCGCAGATGTCCGGAGATGTGGCTGGTTCGTGGGATGTCGAGGATGAGTCTGGCTGAGGCGTTCTGGATCCGCTGGAGTCTCTTCTGGAGCTTGGCGGTGGTCCCGGCGTAGAGGGCGTTGCCGTAGTCCAGTCGGCTGGTGACGAGGGCCTGGGTGACGGTCTTCCTGGTCTCGGTGGGGATCCACCAGAAGATCTTCCGTAGCATGCGTAGGATGTTGAAGCATGCCGAGGAGACGTTGTTGACTTGCCTGGTCATGGAGAGGGAGGAGTCCAGGATGAAGCCCAGGTTGCGTGCATGGTCTGTCGGTTTGGGTGCGGTGCCCAGGGCGGGAGGCCACCAGGAGTCGTCCCAGGCGGAGGGAGAGGAGCCCAGGATGAGGACCTCCGTCTTGTCCGAGTTCAGTTTCAGGCGGCTGGTCGTCATCCACTCGGCTACCTCTTTCATCCCTTCGTGCAGGTTGGCTCTGGCGGCGGCGGGGTCGTTGGTCAGGGAGAGGATCAGCTGGGTGTCGTCGGCGTAGGAGATTATGCTGAGGTTGTGTTTGCGTACGATGGCTGCGAGGGGGCTCATGTAGACGTTGAAGAGGGTGGGGCTCAGAGATGATCCTTGGGGGACGCCGCAGATGACTTCGGTGGCCTCTGACTTGTACGGTGGTAGGCGGACTCTCTGTGTTCTCCCGTCGAGGAAGGAGGTGATCCACTCCAGCGCCTTGTCCTGGATTCCGACGTTGCTGAGGCGCCGTACTAGGGTGCGGTGGCAGACCGTGTCGAATGCCGCGGAGAGGTCTAGGAGGATGAGGGCCGCTGTTTCTCCATTGTCCATCAGGGCTCGGATGTCGTCGGTGGCGGCGATGAGGGCGGTCTCGGTGCTGTGGTTGGCTTGGAAGCCGGACTGTGAGGGGTCGAGGGATCCGTTCGTCTCGAGGAAAGCGGCCATCTGCTTGTTGACGGTCTTCTCGATGACTTTGGCTGGAAACGGGAGGAGCGAGATGGGGCGGTAATTCTTGAGGTCGGTGGGGTCCGCTGTTGGTTTCTTGAGTAGGGCGCTGAGTTCGGTGTGTTTCCAGCTCTCGGGGAAGATGGTGGTGTCGAGGGATGTGTTGATGATGTCTCGCAGGTGGGGTGCGATGACAGCGTCGGCTTTGTTGAAGACGTGGTGAGGGCAGGGGTCGGTCGGTGATCCGGAGTGGATGGAGTTCATCGTGCGGATGGTGTCTTCGGTGCTGATCGGGGTCCAGGCGCGGAGGGTGGTGGTGGGGGGTGGTTGTTCGGTCATGGTGTGCGTTGGTTGGTTGTTGAAGCTGTTGTGTATGTCCGCGATCTTGTTGTGGAAGTATGAAGCCAGGGAGTTGCAGAGGTCTTGCGATGGGGTGATGTCGTTGTTTCCTGCGCTGGGGTTGGAAAGCTCTTTGACGACGTTGAAGAGTTCCTTGCAGTTGTGTGCGTTGTTGTCCAACCGGTCCTTGAATGCTGTTTTCTTGGCGGCGCGGATCAGCTGGTGGTGTTTCCGGGTGGCAAGTTTGAAGGAGGTCCTGTTGTCCGGTGTCGGTTCCCTTCTCCAGACTTTCTCGAGGGCTCGGCAGTTCTTCTTGGAGCTCTTGAGTTCGTCGGTGAACCATGGGGCTTTCTTGCTGCCGGGTCTGCTGGGCGGGGTCCTCAGTGGGGCGAGTTCGTCCGCGCAGTTGCTGATCCACTTCGTGAGGTTGTCGGCGGCCTGGCTGGGGTTCGCTGAGCTGGCAGGAGGGTGCTGGCTCAGGGAGGTGGCGAGCTGGTCTGCTGTGATCTTGTTCCAGCTTCTGCGGGCGGTCTGTTGCTGGTGGTGGTGGGTCGTTGTTTTCTTGAAGGTGAAGTGGACGCAGCTGTGGTCCGTCCATTGAAGCTCTGTGGTGTGGCTGAAGTTGATGTCCTTGCTGGATGAGAAGACAGCGTCGAGTGTGTGTCCGGCGAGGTGGGTGGGGGTGGACACCAGTTGCTTGAGTCCCAGGTTGGTGAGGTTGTCGAGCAGGGTGCTGGTGTTGCGGTCGTTGTTGTTCTCCAGATGGAAGTTGAGGTCTCCCAGGAGGATGTAGTCAGCGGAGGGGAGGGCATGTGGGCTGACGAAGTCGGCGATGTCCTCGCTGAATTGTGTGCGTGGTCCAGGGGGTCGGTAGATCAGGGTGCCTCTGAGGGTGGTGTTCGGGTTGGTGTGGATCTGGAAATGCAGGTGTTCGGCGCTGGTCAGGGAGTTGTCGGTGCTGGTCGTGAGAAAAAGTTGAAAAAGTAATAACTCACATCCAACCGTCATTTAAAGTCAAAAGATTAAATGTTAAAATTTCATCAATATTGACCATTTTTTCAACGTTCGACTGGTCCGGGGTCATCGTTTTTCATCAGAAAATTAATTTTTTGGACTCTACCAAAAATGATTCAACATGTCATTTGGATCAGGCCTCATGTTGAATAACCACTTTTTAAACCCTCACAGTGACCAAAACTGCCATTTTTACAGAGTTTTGCTTACTCAAAATTTTCAATTTTGACCAATTTCAGGCACAGAAATGACTTTAAACACACTTATTTTAGTTGAAAAAGTAATAACTCACATCCAACCGTCATTTAAAGTCAAAAGATTAAATGTTAAAATTTCATCAATATTGAACATTTTTTCAACGTTCGACTGGTCCGGGGTCATCGTTTTTCATCAGAAAATTGATTTTTTGGACTCTACCAAAAATGATTCAAAATGTCATTTGGATCGGGCCTCATGTTGAATAACCACTTTTTAAACCCTCACAGTGACCAAAACTGCAATTTTTACAGAGTTTTGCTTACTCAAAATCTTCAATTTCGACCAATTTCAGGCACAGAAATGACTTTAAACACACTTATTTTAGTTGAAAAAGTAATAACTCACATCCAACCGTCATTTAAAGTCAAAAGATTAAATATTAAAATTTCATCAATATTGACCATTTTTTCAACGTTCGACTGGTCCGGGGTCATCGTTTTTCATCAGAAAATTGATTTTTTGGACTCTACCAAAAATGATTCAAAATGTCATTTGGATCGGGCCTCATGTTGAATAACCACTTTTTAAACCCTCACAGTGACCAAAATTGCCATTTTTACAGAGTTTTGCTTACTCAAAATCTTCAATTTTGACCAATTTCAGGCACAGAAATGACTTTAAACACACTTATTTTAGTTGAAAAAGTAATAACTCACATCCAACCGTCATTTAAAGTCAAAAGATTAAATGTTAAAATTTCATCAATATTGACCATTTTTTCAACGTTCGACTGGTCCGGGGTCATCGTTTTTCATCAGAAAATTGATTTTTTGGACTCTACCAAAAATGATTCAAAATGTCATTTGGATCGGGCCTCATGTTGAATAACCACTTTTTAAACCCTCACAGTGACCAAAACTGCCATTTTTACAGAGTTTTGCTTACTCAAAATCTTCAATTTTGACCAATTTCAGGCACAGAAATGACTTTAAACACACTTATTTTAGTTGAAAAAGTAATAACTCACATCCAACCGTCATTTAAAGTCAAAAGATTAAATGTTAAAATTTCATCAATATTGACCATTTTTTCAACGTTCGACTGGTCCGGGGTCATCGTTTTTCATCAGAAAATTGATTTTTTGGACTCTACCAAAAATGATTCAAAATGTCATTTGGATCGGGCCTCATGTTGAATAACCACTTTTTAAACCCTCACAGTGACCAAAACTGCCATTTTTACAGAGTTTTGCTTATCAAAATCTTCAATTTTGACCAATTTCAGGCACAGAAATGACTTTAAACACACTTATTTTAGTTGAAAAAGTAATAACTCACATCCAACCGTCATTTAAAGTCAAAAGATTAAATGTTAAAATTTCATCAATATTGACCATTTTTTCAACGATCGACTGGTCCGGGGTCATCGTTTTTCATCAGAAAATGGATTTTTTGGACTCTACCAAAAATGATTCAACATGTCATTTGGATCAGGCCTCATGTTGAATAACCACTTTTTAAACCCTCACAGTGACCAAAACTGCCATTTTTACAGAGTTTTGCTTACTCAAAATCTTCAATTTTGACCAATTTCAGGCACAGAAATGACTTTAAACACACTTATTTTAGTTGAAAAAGTAATAACTCACATCCAACCGTCATTTAAAGTCAAAGGATTAAATGTTAAAATTTCATCAATATTGACCATTTTTTCAACGTTCGACTGGTCCGGGGTCATCGTTTTTCATCAGAAAATTGATTTTTTGGACTCTACCAAAAATGATTCAAAATGTCATTTGGATCGGGCCTCATGTTGAATAACCACTTTTTAAACCCTCACAGTGACCAAAATTGCCATTTTCTACAGAGTTTTGCTTACTCAAAATCTTCAATTTTGACCAATTTCACGCACAGAAATGACTTTAAACACACTTATTTTAGTTGAAAAAGTAATAACTCACATCCAACCGTCATTTAAAGTCAAAAGATTAAATGTTAAAATTTCATCAATATTGACCATTTTTTCAACGTTCGACTGGTCCGGGGTCATCGTTTTTCATCAGAAAATTGATTTTTTGGACTCTACCAAAAATGATTCAAAATGTCATTTGGATCGGGCCTCATGTTGAATAACCACTTTTTAAACCCTCACAGTGACCAAAATTGCCATTTTTACAGAGTTTTGCTTACTCAAAATCTTCAATTTTGACCAATTTCAGGCACAGAAATGACTTTAAACACACTTATTTTAGTTGAAAAAGTAATAACTCACATCCAACCGTCATTTAAAGTCAAAAGATTAAATGTTAAAATTTCATCAATATTGAACATTTTTTCAACGTTCGACTGGTCCGGGGTCATCGTTTTTCATCAGAAAATTGATTTTTTGGACTCTACCAAAAATGATTCAAAATGTCATTTGGATCGGGCCTCATGTTGAATAACCACTTTTTAAACCCTCACAGTGACCAAAACTGCAATTTTTACAGAGTTTTGCTTACTCAAAATCTTCAATTTCGACCAATTTCAGGCACAGAAATGACTTTAAACACACTTATTTTAGTTGAAAAAGTAATAACTCACATCCAACCGTCATTTAAAGTCAAAAGATTAAATATTAAAATTTCATCAATATTGACCATTTTTTCAACGTTCGACTGGTCCGGGGTCATCGTTTTTCATCAGAAAATTGATTTTTTGGACTCTACCAAAAATGATTCAAAATGTCATTTGGATCGGGCCTCATGTTGAATAACCACTTTTTAAACCCTCACAGTGACCAAAACTGCCATTTTTACAGAGTTTTGCTTACTCAAAATCTTCAATTTTGACCAATTTCAGGCACAGAAATGACTTTAAACACACTTATTTTAGTTGAAAAAGTAATAACTCACATCCAACCGTCATTTAAAGTCAAAAGATTAAATGTTAAAATTTCATCAATATTGAACATTTTTTCAACGTTCGACTGGTCCGGGGTCATCGTTTTTCATCAGAAAATTGATTTTTTGGACTCTACCAAAAATGATTCAAAATGTCATTTGGATCGGGCCTCATGTTGAATAACCACTTTTTAAACCCTCACAGTGACCAAAACTGCAATTTTTACAGAGTTTTGCTTACTCAAAATCTTCAATTTTGACCAATTTCAGGCACAGAAATGACTTTAAACACACTTATTTTAGTTGAAAAAGTAATAACTCACATCCAACCGTCATTTAAAGTCAAAAGATTAAATGTTAAAATTTCATCAATATTGACCATTTTTTCAACGTTCGACTGGCCCGGGGTCATCGTTTTTCATCAGAAAATGGATTTTTGGGACTCTACCAAAAATGATTCAACATGTCATTTGGATCAGGCCTCATGTTGAATAACCACTTTTTAAACCCTCACAGTGACCAAAACTGCCATTTTTACAGAGTTTTGCTTACTCAAAATCTTCAATTTTGACCAATTTCAGGCACAGAAATGACTTTAAACACACTTATTTTAGTTGAAAAAGTAATAACTCACATCCAACCGTCATTTAAAGTCAAAAGATTAAATGTTAAAATTTCATCAATATTGACCATTTTTTCAACGTTCGACTGGTCCGGGGTCATCGTTTTTCATCAGAAAATGGATTTTTTGGACTCTACCAAAAATGATTCAAAATGTCATTTGGATCGGGCCTCATGTTGAATAACCACTTTTTAAACCCTCACAGTGACCAAAACTGCCATTTTTACAGAGTTTTGCTTATCAAAATTTTCAATTTTGACCAATTTCAGGCACAGAAATGACTTTAAACACACTTATTTTAGTTGAAAAAGTAATAACTCACATCCAACCGTCATTTAAAGTCAAAAGATTAAATGTTAAAATTTCATCAATATTGACCATTTTTTCAACGATCGACTGGTCCGGGGTCATCGTTTTTCATCAGAAAATGGATTTTTTGGACTCTACCAAAAATGATTCAACATGTCATTTGGATCAGGCCTCATGTTGAATAACCACTTTTTAAACCCTCACAGTGACCAAAACTGCCATTTTTACAGAGTTTTGCTTACTCAAAATCTTCAATTTTGACCAATTTCAGGCACAGAAATGACTTTAAACACACTTATTTTAGTTGAAAAAGTAATAACTCACATCCAACCGTCATTTAAAGTCAAAGGATTAAATGTTAAAATTTCATCAATATTGAACATTTTTTCAACGTTCGACTGGTCCGGGGTCATCGTTTTTCATCAGAAAATTGATTTTTTGGACTCTACCAAAAATGATTCAAAATGTCATTTGGATCGGGCCTCATGTTGAATAACCACTTTTTAAACCCTCACAGTGACCAAAACTGCAATTTTTACAGAGTTTTGCTTACTCAAAATCTTCAATTTTGACCAATTTCAGGCACAGAAATGACTTTAAACACACTTATTTTAGTTGAAAAAGTAATAACTCACATCCAACCGTCATTTAAAGTCAAAAGATTAAATGTTAAAATTTCATCAATATTGACCATTTTTTCAACGTTCGACTGGTCCGGGGTCATCGTTTTTCATCAGAAAATGGATTTTTTGGACTCTACCAAAAATGATTCAAAATGTCATTTGGATCGGGCCTCATGTTGAATAACCACTTTTTAAACCCTCACAGTGACCAAAATTGCCATTTTTACAGAGTTTTGCTTACTCAAAATCTTCAATTTTGACCAATTTCAGGCACAGAAATGACTTTAAACACACTTATTTTAGTTGAAAAAGTAATAACTCACATCCAACCGTCATTTAAAGTCAAAAGATTAAATGTTAAAATTTCATCAATATTGACCATTTTATGAATGTTGGACTTGTCCGGGGTCATCGTTTTTCATCAGAAAATTGATTTTTTGGACTCTACCAAAAATGATTCAAAATGTCATTTGGATCGGGCCTCATGTTGAATAACCACTTTTTAAACCCTCACAGTGACCAAAACTGCCATTTTTACAGAGTTTTGCTTACTCAAAATCTTCAATTTTGACCAATTTCAGGCACAGAAATGACTTTAAACACACTTATTTTAGTTGAAAAAGTAATAACTCACATCCAACCGTCATTTAAAGTCAAAAGATTAAATGTTGGAATTTGATCAATATTGACCATTTTTTCAACGTTCGACTGGTCCGGGGTCATCGTTTTTCATCAGAAAATGGATTTTTTGGACTCTACCAAAAATGATTCAACATGTCATTTGGATCAGGCCTCATGTTGAATAACCACTTTTTAAACCCTCACAGTGACCAAAACTGCCATTTTTACAGAGTTTTGCTTACTCAAAATCTTCAATTTTGACCAATTTCAGGCACAGAAATGACTTTAAACACACTTATTTTAGTTGAAAAAGTAATAACTCACATCCAACCGTCATTTAAAGTCAAAAGATTAAATGTTAAAATTTCATCAATATTGACCATTTTTTCAACGTTCGACTGGTCCGGGGTCATCGTTTTTCATCAGAAAATTGATTTTTTGGACTCTACCAAAAATGATTCAAAATGTCATTTGGATCGGGCCTCATGTTGAATAACCACTTTTTAAACCCTCACAGTGACCAAAACTGCCATTTTTACAGAGTTTTGCTTTCTCAAAATCTTCAATTTTGACCAATTTCAGGCACAGAAATGACTTTAAACACACTTATTTTAGTTGAAAATGTAATAACTCACATCCAACCGTCATTTAAAGTCAAAAGATTAAATGTTAAAATTTCATCAATATTGACCATTTTTTTAACGTTCGACTGGTCCGGGGTCATCGTTTTTCATCAGAAAATGGATTTTTTGGACTCTACCAAAAATGATTCAAAATGTCATTTGGATCGGGCCTCATGTTGAATAACCACTTTTTAAACCCTCACAGTGACCAAAATTGCCATTTTCTACAGAGTTTTGCTTACTCAAAATCTTCAATTTTGACCAATTTCACGCACAGAAATGACTTTAAACACACTTATTTTAGTTGAAAAAGTAATAACTCACATCCAACCGTCATTTAAAGTCAAAAGATTAAATGTTAAAATTTCATCAATATTGACCATTTTTTCAACGTTCGACGGGTCCGGGGTCATCGTTTTTCATCAGAAAATTGATTTTTTGGACTCTACCAAAAATGATTCAACATGTCATTTGGATCAGGCCTCATGTTGAATAACCACTTTTTAAACCCTCACAGTGACCAAAACTGCCATTTTTACAGAGTTTTGCTTACTCAAAATTTTCAATTTTGACCAATTTCAGGCACAGAAATGACTTTAAACACACTTATTTTAGTTGAAAAAGTAATAACTCACATCCAACCGTCATTTAAAGTCAAAAGATTAAATGTTAAAATTTCATCAATATTGACCATTTTTTCAACGTTCGACTGGTCCGGGGTCATCGTTATTCATCAGAAAATTGATTTTTTGGACTCTACCAAAAATGATTCAAAATGTCATTTGGATCGGGCCTCATGTTGAATAACCACTTTTTAAACCCTCACAGTGACCAAAATTGCCATTTTTACAGAGTTTTGCTTACTCAAAATCTTCAATTTTGACCAATTTCAGGCACAGAAATGACTTTAAACACACTTATTTTAGTTGAAAAAGTAATAACTCACATCCAACCGTCATTTAAAGTCAAAAGATTAAATGTTAAAATTTCATCAATATTGAACATTTTTTCAACGTTCGACTGGTCCGGGGTCATCGTTTTTCATCAGAAAATTGATTTTTTGGACTCTACCAAAAATGATTCAAAATGTCATTTGGATCGGGCCTCATGTTGAATAACCACTTTTTAAACCCTCACAGTGACCAAAACTGCAATTTTTACAGAGTTTTGCTTACTCAAAATCTTCAATTTCGACCAATTTCAGGCACAGAAATGACTTTAAACACACTTATTTTAGTTGAAAAAGTAATAACTCACATCCAACGTCATTTAAAGTCAAAAGATTAAATATTAAAATTTCATCAATATTGACCATTTTTTCAACGTTCGACTGGTCCGGGGTCATCGTTTTTCATCAGAAAATTGATTTTTTGGACTCTACCAAAAATGATTCAAAATGTCATTTGGATCGGGCCTCATGTTGAAAAACCACTTTTTAAACCCTCACAGTGACCAAAATTGCCATTTTTACAGAGTTTTGCTTACTCAAAATCTTCAATTTTGACCAATTTCAGGCACAGAAATGACTTTAAACACACTTATTTTAGTTGAAAAAGTAATAACTCACATCCAACCGTCATTTAAAGTCAAAAGATTAAATGTTAAAATTTCATCAATATTGAACATTTTTTCAACGTTCGACTGGTCCGGGGTCATCGTTTTTCATCAGAAAATTGATTTTTTGGACTCTACCAAAAATGATTCAAAATGTCATTTGGATCGGGCCTCATGTTGAATAACCACTTTTTAAACCCTCACAGTGACCAAAACTGCAATTTTTACAGAGTTTTGCTTACTCAAAATCTTCAATTTTGACCAATTTCAGGCACAGAAATGACTTTAAACACACTTATTTTAGTTGAAAAAGTAATAACTCACATCCAACCGTCATTTAAAGTCAAAAGATTAAATGTTTAAATTTCATCAATATTGACCATTTTTTCAACGTTCGACTGGTCCGGGGTCATCGTTTTTCATCAGAAAATGGATTTTTTGGACTCTACCAAAAATGATTCAACATGTCATTTGGATCAGGCCTCATGTTGAATAACCACTTTTTAAACCCTCACAGTGACCAAAACTGCCATTTTTACAGAGTTTTGCTTACTCAAAATCTTCAATTTTGACCAATTTCAGGCACAGAAATGACTTTAAACACACTTATTTTAGTTGAAAAAGTAATAACTCACATCCAACCGTCATTTAAAGTCAAAAGATTAAATGTTAAAATTTCATCAATATTGACCATTTTTTCAACGTTCGACTGGTCCGGGGTCATCGTTTTTCATCAGAAAATGGATTTTTTGGACTCTACCAAAAATGATTCAAAATGTCATTTGGATCGGGCCTCATGTTGAATAACCACTTTTTAAACCCTCACAGTGACCAAAACTGCCATTTTTACAGAGTTTTGCTTACTCAAAATCTTCAATTTTGACCAATTTCAGGCACAGAAATGACTTTAAACACACTTATTTTAGTTGAAAAAGTAATAACTCACATCCAACCGTCATTTAAAGTCAAAAGATTAAATGTTAAAATTTCATCAATATTGAACATTTTTTCAACGTTCGACTGGTCCGGGGTTATCGTTTTTCATCAGAAAATTGATTTTTTGGACTCTACCAAAAATGATTCAAAATGTCATTTGGATCGGGCCTCATGTTGAATAACCACTTTTTAAACCCTCACAGTGACCAAAACTGCCATTTTTACAGAGTTTTGCTTATCAAAATCTTCAATTTTGACCAATTTCAGGCACAGAAATGACTTTAAACACACTTATTTTAGTTGAAAAAGTAATAACTCACATCCAACCGTCATTTAAAGTCAAAAGATTAAATGTTAAAATTTCATCAATATTGACCATTTTTTCAACGATCGACTGGTCCGGGGTCATCGTTTTTCATCAGAAAATGGATTTTTTGGACTCTACCAAAAATGATTCAACATGTCATTTGGATCAGGCCTCATGTTGAATAACCACTTTTTAAACCCTCACAGTGACCAAAACTGCCATTTTTACAGAGTTTTGCTTACTCAAAATCTTCAATTTTGACCAATTTCAGGCACAGAAATGACTTTAAACACACTTATTTTAGTTGAAAAAGTAATAACTCACATCCAACCGTCATTTAAAGTCAAAGGATTAAATGTTAAAATTTCATCAATATTGAACATTTTTTCAACGTTCGACTGGTCCGGGGTCATCGTTTTTCATCAGAAAATTGATTTTTTGGACTCTACCAAAAATGATTCAAAATGTCATTTGGATCGGGCCTCATGTTGAATAACCACTTTTTAAACCCTCACAGTGACCAAAACTGCAATTTTTACAGAGTTTTGCTTACTCAAAATCTTCAATTTTGACCAATTTCAGGCACAGAAATGACTTTAAACACACTTATTTTAGTTGAAAAAGTAATAACTCACATCCAACCGTCATTTAAAGTCAAAAGATTAAATGTTAAAATTTCATCAATATTGACCATTTTTTCAACGTTCGACTGGTCCGGGGTCATCGTTTTTCATCAGAAAATGGATTTTTTGGACTCTACCAAAAATGATTCAAAATGTCATTTGGATCGGGCCTCATGTTGAATAACCTCTTTTTAAACCCTCACAGTGACCAAAATTGCCATTTTTACAGAGTTTTGCTTACTCAAAATCTTCAATTTTGACCAATTTCAGGCACAGAAATGACTTTAAACACACTTATTTTAGTTGAAAAAGTAATAACTCACATCCAACCGTCATTTAAAGTCAAAAGATTAAATGTTAACATTTCATCAATATTGACCATTTTATGAATGTTGGACTTGTCCGGGGTCATCGTTTTTCATCAGAAAATTGATTTTTTGGACTCTACCAAAAATGATTCAAAATGTCATTTGGATCGGGCCTCATGTTGAATAACCACTTTTTAAACCCTCACAGTGACCAAAACTGCCATTTTTACAGAGTTTTGCTTACTCAAAATCTTCAATTTTGACCAATTTCAGGCACAGAAATGACTTTAAACACACTTATTTTAGTTGAAAAAGTAATAACTCACATCCAACCGTCATTTAAAGTCAAAAGATTAAATGTTAAAATTTCATCAATATTGACCATTTTTTCAACGTTCGACTGGTCCGGGGTCATCGTTTTTCATCAGAAAATGGATTTTTTGGACTCTACCAAAAATGATTCAAAATGTCATTTGGATCGGGCCTCATGTTGAATAACCACTTTTTAAACCCTCACAGTGACCAAAATTGCCATTTTTACAGAGTTTTGCTTACTCAAAATCTTCAATTTTGACAAATTTCAGGCACAGAAATGACTTTAAACACACTTATTTTAGTTGAAAAAGTAATAACTCACATCCAACCGTCATTTAAAGTCAAAAGATTAAATGTTAAAATTTCATCAATATTGACCATTTTATGAATGTTGGACTTGTCCGGGGTCATCGTTTTTCATCAGAAAATTGATTTTTTGGACTCTACCAAAAATGATTCAAAATGTCATTTGGATCGGGCCTCATGTTGAATAACCACTTTTTAAACCCTCACAGTGACCAAAACTGCCATTTTTACAGAGTTTTGCTTACTCAAAATCTTCAATTTTGACCAATTTCAGGCACAGAAATGACTTTAAACACACTTATTTTAGTTGAAAAAGTAATAACTCACATCCAACCGTCATTTAAAGTCAAAAGATTAAATGTTAAAATTTCATCAATATTGACCATTTTTTCAACGTTCGACTGGTCCGGGGTCATCGTTTTTCATCAGAAAATGGATTTTTTGGACTCTACCAAAAATGATTCAAAATGTCATTTGGATCGGGCCTCATGTTGAATAACCACTTTTTAAACCCTCACAGTGACCAAAACTGCCATTTTTACAGAGTTTTGCTTACTCAAAATCTTCAATTTTGACCAATTTCAGGCACAGAAATGACTTTAAACACACTTATTTTAGTTGAAAAAGTAATAACTCACATCCAACCGTCATTTAAAGTCAAAAGATTAAATGTTAAAATTTCATCAATATTGAACATTTTTTCAACGTTCGACTGGTCCGGGGTCATCGTTTTTCATCAGAAAATTTATTTTTTGGACTCTACCAAAAATGATTCAAAATGTCATTTGGATCGGGCCTCATGTTGAATAACCACTTTTTAAACCTTCACAGTGACCAAAACTGCCATTTTTACTGAGTTTTTCTTACTCAAAATCTTCAATTTTGACCAATTTCAGGCACAGAAATGACTTTAAACACACTTATTTTAGTTGAAAAAGTAATAACTCACATCCAACCGTCATTTAAAGTCAAAATATTAAATGTTAAAATTTCATCAATATTGACCATTTTTTCAACGTTCGACTGGTCCGGGGTCATCATTTTTCATCAGAAAATTGATTTTTTGGACTCTACCAAAAATGATTCAAAATGTCATTTGGATCGGGCCTCATGTTGAATAACCACTTTTTAAACCCTCACAGTGACCAAAATTGCCATTTTCTTCAGAGTTTTGCTTACTCAAAATCTTCAATTTTGACCAATTTCAGGCACAGAAATGACTTTAAACACACTTATTTTAGTTGAAAAAGTAATAACTCACATCCAACCGTCATTTAAAGTCAAAAGATTAAATGTTAAAATTTCATCAATATTGACCATTTTTTCAACGTTCGACTGGTCCGGGGTCATCGTTTTTCATCAGAAAATGGATTTTTTGGACTCTACCAAAAATGATTCAAAATGTCATTTGGATCGGGCCTCATGTTGAATAACCACTTTTTAAACCCTCACAGTGACCAAAATTGCCATTTTTACAGAGTTTTGCTTACTCAAAATCTTCAATTTTGACCAATTTCAGGCACAGAAATGACTTTAAACACACTTATTTTAGTTGAAAAAGTAATAACTCACATCCAACCGTCATTTAAAGTCAAAAGATTAAATGTTAAAATTTCATCAATATTGACCATTTTATGAATGTTGGACTTGTCCGGGGTCATCGTTTTTCATCAGAAAATTGATTTTTTGGACTCTACCAAAAATGATTCAAAATGTCATTTGGATCGGGCCTCATGTTGAATAACCACTTTTTAAACCCTCACAGTGACCAAAACTGCCATTTTTACAGAGTTTTGCTTACTCAAAATCTTCAATTTTGACCAATTTCAGGCACAGAAATGACTTTAAACACACTTATTTTAGTTGAAAAAGTAATAACTCACATCCAACCGTCATTTAAAGTCAAAAGATTAAATGTTAAAATTTCATTAATATTGACCATTTTTTCAACGTTCGACTGGTCCGGGGTCATCGTTTTTCATCAGAAAATGGATTTTTTGGACTCTACCAAAAATGATTCAACATGTCATGTGGATCAGGCCTCATGTTGAATAACCACTTTTTAAACCCTCACAGTGACCAAAACTGCCATTTTTACAGAGTTTTGCTTACTCAAAATCTTCAATTTTGACCAATTTCAGGCACAGAAATGACTTTAAACACACTTATTTTAGTTGAAAAAGTAATAACTCACATCCAACCGTCATTTAAAGTCAAAAGATTAAATGTTAAAATTTCATCAATATTGACCATTTTTTCAACGTTCGACTGGTCCGGGGTCATCGTTTTTCATCAGAAAATGGATTTTTTGGACTCTACCAAAAATGATTCAAAATGTCATTTGGATCGGGCCTCATGTTGAATAACCACTTTTTAAACCCTCACAGTGACCAAAACTGCCATTTTTACAGAGTTTTGCTTACTCAAAATCTTCAATTTTGACCAATTTCAGGCACAGAAATGACTTTAAACACACTTATTTTAGTTGAAAAAGTAATAACTCACATCCAACCGTCATTTAAAGTCAAAAGATTAAATGTTAAAATTTCATCAATATTGAACATTTTTTCAACGTTCGACTGGTCCGGGGTCATCGTTTTTCATCAGAAAATTTATTTTTTGGACTCTACCAAAAATGATTCAAAATGTCATTTGGATCGGGCCTCATGTTTAATAACCACTTTTTAAACCTTCACAGTGACCAAAACTGCCATTTTTACTGAGTTTTTCTTACTCAAAATCTTCAATTTTGACCAATTTCAGGCACAGAAATGACTTTAAACACACTTATTTTAGTTGAAAAAGTAATAACTCACATCCAACCGTCATTTAAAGTCAAAATATTAAATGTTAAAATTTCATCAATATTGACCATTTTTTCAACGTTCGACTGGTCCGGGGTCATCATTTTTCATCAGAAAATTGATTTTTTGGACTCTACCAAAAATGATTCAAAATGTCATTTGGATCGGGCCTCATGTTGAATAACCACTTTTTAAACCCTCACAGTGACCAAAATTGCCATTTTCTTCAGAGTTTTGCTTACTCAAAATCTTCAATTTTGACCAATTTCACGCACAGAAATGACTTTAAACACACTTATTTTAGTTGAAAAAGTAATAACTCACATCCAACCGTCATTTAAAGTCAAAAGATTAAATGTTAAAATTTCATCAATATTGACCATTTTTTCAACGTTCGACTGGTCCGGGGTCATCGTTTTTCATCAGAAAATTGATTTTTTGGACTCTACCAAAAATGATTCAACATGTCATTTGGATCAGGCCTCATGTTGAATAACCACTTTTTAAACCCTCACAGTGACCAAAACTGCCATTTTTACAGAGTTTTGCTTACTCAAAATTTTCAATTTTGACCAATTTCAGGCACAGAAATGACTTTAAACACACTTATTTTAGTTGAAAAAGTAATAACTCACATCCAACCGTCATTTAAAGTCAAAAGATTAAATGTTAAAATTTCATCAATATTGAACATTTTTTCAACGTTCGACTGGTCCGGGGTCATCGTTTTTCATCAGAAAATTGATTTTTTGGACTCTACCAAAAATGATTCAAAATGTCATTTGGATCGGGCCTCATGTTGAATAACCACTTTTTAAACCCTCACAGTGACCAAAACTGCAATTTTTACAGAGTTTTGCTTACTCAAAATCTTCAATTTCGACCAATTTCAGGCACAGAAATGACTTTAAACACACTTATTTTAGTTGAAAAAGTAATAACTCACATCCAACCGTCATTTAAAGTCAAAAGATTAAATATTAAAATTTCATCAATATTGACCATTTTTTCAACGTTCGACTGGTCCGGGGTCATCGTTTTTCATCAGAAAATTGATTTTTTGGACTCTACCAAAAATGATTCAAAATGTCATTTGGATCGGGCCTCATGTTGAATAACCACTTTTTAAACCCTCACAGTGACCAAAATTGCCATTTTTACAGAGTTTTGCTTACTCAAAATCTTCAATTTTGACCAATTTCAGGCACAGAAATGACTTTAAACACACTTATTTTAGTTGAAAAAGTAATAACTCACATCCAACCGTCATTTAAAGTCAAAAGATTAAATGTTAAAATTTCATCAATATTGACCATTTTTTCAACGTTCGACTGGTCCGGGGTCATCGTTTTTCATCAGAAAATGGATTTTTTGGACTCTACCAAAAATGATTCAAAATGTCATTTGGATCGGGCCTCATGTTGAATAACCACTTTTTAAACCCTCACAGTGACCAAAACTGCCATTTTTACAGAGTTTTGCTTACTCAAAATCTTCAATTTTGACCAATTTCAGGCACAGAAATGACTTTAAACACACTTATTTTAGTTGAAAAAGTAATAACTCACATCCAACCGTCATTTAAAGTCAAAAGATTAAATGTTAAAATTTCATCAATATTGAACATTTTTTCAACGTTCGACTGGTCCGGGGTCATCGTTTTTCATCAGAAAATTGATTTTTTGGACTCTACCAAAAATGATTCAAAATGTCATTTGGATCGGGCCTCATGTTGAATAACCACTTTTTAAACCCTCACAGTGACCAAAACTGCCATTTTTACAGAGTTTTGCTTATCAAAATCTTCAATTTTGACCAATTTCAGGCACAGAAATGACTTTAAACACACTTATTTTAGTTGAAAAAGTAATAACTCACATCCAACCGTCATTTAAAGTCAAAAGATTAAATGTTAAAATTTCATCAATATTGACCATTTTTTCAACGATCGACTGGTCCGGGGTCATCGTTTTTCATCAGAAAATGGATTTTTTGGACTCTACCAAAAATGATTCAACATGTCATTTGGATCAGGCCTCATGTTGAATAACCACTTTTTAAACCCTCACAGTGACCAAAACTGCCATTTTTACAGAGTTTTGCTTACTCAAAATCTTCAATTTTGACCAATTTCAGGCACAGAAATGACTTTAAACACACTTATTTTAGTTGAAAAAGTAATAACTCACATCCAACCGTCATTTAAAGTCAAAGGATTAAATGTTAAAATTTCATCAATATTGACCATTTTTTCAACGTTCGACTGATCCGGGGTCATCGTTTTTCATCAGAAAATTGATTTTTTGGACTCTACCAAAAATGATTCAAAATGTCATTTGGATCGGGCCTCATGTTGAATAACCACTTTTTAAACCCTCACAGTGACCAAAATTGCCATTTTTACAGAGTTTTGCTTACTCAAAATCTTCAATTTTGACCAATTTCAGGCACAGAAATGACTTTAAACACACTTATTTTAGTTGAAAAAGTAATAACTCACATCCAACCGTCATTTAAAGTCAAAAGATTACATGTTAAAATTTCATCAATATTGAACATTTTTTCAACGTTCGACTGGTCCGGGGTCATCGTTTTTCATCAGAAAATTGATTTTTTGGACTCTACCAAAAATGATTCAAAATGTCATTTGGATCGGGCCTCATGTTGAATAACCACTTTTTAAACCTTCACAGTGACCAAAACTGCCATTTTTACAGAGTTTTGCTTACTCAAAATCTTCAATTTCGACCAATTTCAGGCACAGAAATGACTTTAAACACACTTATTTTAGTTGAAAAAGTAATAACTCACATCCAACCGTCATTTAAAGTCAAAAGATTAAATGTTAAAATTTCATCAATATTGAACATTTTTTCAACGTTCGACTGGTCATCGTTTTTCATCAGAAAATTGATTTTTTGGACTCTACCAAAAATGATTCAAAATGTCATTTGGATCAGGCCTCATGTTGAATAACCACTTTTTAAACCCTCACAGTGACCAAAACTGCCATTTTTACAGAGTTTTGCTTACTCAAAATCTTCAATTTTGACCAATTTCAGGCACAGAAATGACTTTAAACACACTTATTTTAGTTGAAAAAGTAATAACTCACATCCAACCGTCATTTAAAGTCAAAAGATTAAATGTTAAAATTTCATCAATATTGAACATATTTTCAACGTTCGACTGGTCCGGGGTCATCGTTTTTCATCAGAAAATTGATTTTTTGGACTCTACCAAAAATGATTCAAAATGTCATTTGGATCGGGCCTCATGTTGAATAACCACTTTTTAAACCCTCACAGTGACCAAAACTGCAATTTTTACAGAGTTTTGCTTACTCAAAATCTTCAATTTTGACCAATTTCAGGCACAGAAATGACTTTAAACACACTTATTTTAGTTGAAAAAGTAATAACTCACATCCAACCGTCATTTAAAGTCAAAAGATTAAATGTTAAAATTTCATCAATATTGACCATTTTTTCAACGTTCGACTGGTCCGGGGTCATCGTTTTTCATCAGAAAATGGATTTTTTGGACTCTACCAAAAATGATTCAACATGTCATTTGGATCAGGCCTCATGTTGAATAACCACTTTTTAAACCCTCACAGTGACCAAAACTGCCATTTTTACAGAGTTTTGCTTACTCAAAATCTTCAATTTTGACCAATTTCAGGCACAGAAATGACTTTAAACACACTTATTTTAGTTGAAAAAGTAATAACTCACATCCAACCGTCATTTAAAGTCAAAAGATTAAATGTTAAAATTTCATCAATATTGACCATTTTTTCAACGTTCGACTGGTCCGGGGTCATCGTTTTTCATCAGAAAATGGATTTTTTGGACTCTACCAAAAATGATTCAAAATGTCATTTGGATCGGGCCTCATGTTGAATAACCACTTTTTAAACCCTCACAGTGACCAAAACTGCCATTTTTACAGAGTTTTGCTTACTCAAAATCTTCAATTTTGACCAATTTCAGGCACAGAAATGACTTTAAACACACTTATTTTAGTTGAAAAAGTAATAACTCACATCCAACCGTCATTTAAAGTCAAAAGATTAAATGTTAAAATTTCATCAATATTGAACATTTTTTCAACGTTCGACTGGCCCGGGGTCATCGTTTTTCATCAGAAAATTGATTTTTTGGACTCTACCAAAAATGATTCAAAATGTCCTTTGGATCGGGCCTCATGTTGAATAACCACTTTTTAAACCCTCACAGTGACCAAAACTGCCATTTTTACAGAGTTTTGCTTATCAAAATCTTCAATTTTGACCAATTTCAGGCACAGAAATGACTTTAAACACACTTATTTTAGTTGAAAAAGTAATAACTCACATCCAACCGTCATTTAAAGTCAAAAGATTAAATGTTAAAATTTCATCAATATTGACCATTTTTTCAACGATCGACTGGTCCGGGGTCATTGTTTTTCATCAGAAAATGGATTTTTTGGACTCTACCAAAAATGATTCAACATGTCATTTGGATCAGGCCTCATGTTGAATAACCACTTTTTAAACCCTCACAGTGACCAAAACTGCCATTTTTACAGAGTTTTGCTTACTCAAAATCTTCAATTTTGACCAATTTCAGGCACAGAAATGACTTTAAACACACTTATTTTAGTTGAAAAAGTAATAACTCACATCCAACCGTCATTTAAAGTCAAAGGATTAAATGTTAAAATTTCATCAATATTGAACATTTTTTCAACGTTCGACTGGTCCGGGGTCATCGTTTTTCATCAGAAAATTGATTTTTTGGACTCTACCAAAAATGATTCAAAATGTCATTTGGATCGGGCCTCATGTTGAATAACCACTTTTTAAACCCTCACAGTGACCAAAACTGCAATTTTTACAGAGTTTTGCTTACTCAAAATCTTCAATTTTGACCAATTTCAGGCACAGAAATGACTTTAAACACACTTATTTTAGTTGAAAAAGTAATAACTCACATCCAACCGTCATTTAAAGTCAAAAGATTAAATGTTAAAATTTCATCAATATTGACCATTTTTTCAACGTTCGACTGGTCCGGGGTCATCGTTTTTCATCAGAAAATGGATTTTTTGGACTCTACCAAAAATGATTCAAAATGTCATTTGGATCGGGCCTCATGTTGAATAACCACTTTTTAAACCCTCACAGTGACCAAAATTGCCATTTTTACAGAGTTTTGCTTACTCAAAATCTTCAATTTTGACCAATTTCAGGCACAGAAATGACTTTAAACACACTTATTTTAGTTGAAAAAGTAATAACTCACATCCAACCGTCATTTAAAGTCAAAAGATTAAATGTTAAAATTTCATCAATATTGACCATTTTATGAATGTTGGACTTGTCCGGGGTCATCGTTTTTCATCAGAAAATTGATTTTCTGGACTCTACCAAAAATGATTCAAAATGTCATTTGGATCGGGCCTCATGTTGAATAACCACTTTTTAAACCCTCACAGTGACCAAAACTGCCATTTTTACAGAGTTTTGCTTACTCAAAATCTTCAATTTTGACCAATTTCAGGCACAGAAATGACTTTAAACACACTTATTTTAGTTGAAAAAGTAATAACTCACATCCAACCGTCATTTAAAGTCAAAAGATTAAATGTTAAAATTTCATCAATATTGACCATTTTTTCAACGTTCGACTGGTCCGGGGTCATCGTTTTTCATCAGAAAATTGATTTTTTGGACTCTACCAAAAATGATTCAAAATGTCATTTGGATCGGGCCTCATGTTGAATAACCACTTTTTAAACCCTCACAGTGACCAAAACTGCCATTTAACAGAGTTTTGCTTTCTCAAAATCTTCAATTTTGACCAATTTCAGGCACAGAAATGACTTTAAACACACTTATTTTAGTTGAAAAAGTAATAACTCACATCCAACCGTCATTTAAAGTCAAAAGATTAAATATTAAAATTTCATCAATATTGACCATTTTTTCAACGTTCGACTGGTCCGGGGTCATCGTTTTTCATCAGAAAATTGATTTTTTGGACTCTACCAAAAATGATTCAAAATGTCATTTGGATCGGGCCTCATGTTGAATAACCACTTTTTAAACCCTCAAAGTGACCAAAATTGCCATTTTTACAGAGTTTTGCTTACTCAAAATCTTCAATTTTGACCAATTTCAGGCACAGAAATGACTTTAAACACACTTATTTTAGTTGAAAAAGTAATAACTCACATCCAACCGTCATTTAAAGTCAAAAGATTAAATGTTAAAATTTCATCAATATTGACCATTTTTTCAACGTTCGACTGGTCCGGGGTCATCGTTTTTCATCAGAAAATGGATTTTTTGGACTCTACCAAAAATGATTCAAAATGTCATTTGGATCGGGCCTCATGTTGAATAACCACTTTTTAAACCCTCACAGTGACCAAAATTGCCATTTTTACAGAGTTTTGCTTACTCAAAATCTTCAATTTTGACCAATTTCAGGCACAGAAATGACTTTAAACACATTTATTTTAGTTGAAAAAGTAATAACTCATATCCAACCGTCATTTAAAGTCAAAAGATTAAATGTTAAAATTTCATCAATATTGACCATTTTTTCAACGTTCGACTGGTCCGGGGTCATCGTTTTTCATCAGAAAATGGATTTTTTGGACTCTACCAAAAATGATTCAAAATGTCATTTGGATCGGGCCTCATGTTGAATAACCACTTTTTAAACCCTCACAGTGACCAAAATTGCCTTTTTTACAGAGTTTTGCTTACTCAAAATCTTCAATTTTGACCAATTTCAGGCACAGAAATGACTTTAAACACACTTATTTTAGTTGAAAAAGTAATAACTCACATCCAACCGTCATTTAAAGTCAAAAGATTAAATGTTAAAATTTCATCAATATTGACCATTTTTTCAACGTTCGACTGGTCCGGGGTCATCGCTTTTTCATCAGAAAATTTATTTTTTGGACTCTACCAAAAATGATTCAAAATGTCATTTGGATCGGGCCTCATGTTGAATAACCACTTTTTAAACCTTCACAGTGACCAAAACTGCCATTTTTACTGAGTTTTGCTTACTCAAAATCTTCAATTTTGACCAATTTCAGGCACAGAAATGACTTTAAACACACTTATTTTAGTTGAAAAAGTAATAACTCACATCCAACCGTCATTTAAAGTCAAAAGATTAAATGTTAAAATTTCATCAATATTGACCATTTTTTCAACGTTCGACTGGTCCGGGGTCATCGTTTTTCATCAGAAAATGGATTTTTTGGACTCTACCAAAAATGATTCAAAATGTCATTTGGATCGGGCCTCATGTTGAATAACCACTTTTTAAACCCTCACAGTGACCAAAATTGCCATTTTTACAGAGTTTTGCTTACTCAAAATCTTCAATTTTGACCAATTTCAGGCACAGAAATGACTTTAAACACACTTATTTTAGTTGAAAAAGTAATAACTCACATCCAACCGTCATTTAAAGTCAAAAGATTAAATGTTAAAATTTCATCAATATTGACCATTTTATGAATGTTGGACTTGTCCGGGGTCATCGTTTTTCATCAGAAAATTGATTTTTTGGACTCTACCAAAAATGATTCAAAATGTCATTTGGATCGGGCCTCATGTTGAATAACCACTTTTTAAACCCTCACAGTGACCAAAACTGCCATTTTTACAGAGTTTTGCTTACTCAAAATCTTCAATTTTGACCAATTTCAGGCACAGAAATGACTTTAAACACACTTATTTTAGTTGAAAAAGTAATAACTCACATCCAACCGTCATTTAAAGTCAAAAGATTAAATGTTAAAATTTCATCAATATTGACCATTTTTTCAACGATCGACTGGTCCGGGGTCATCGTTTTTCATCAGAAAATGGATTTTTTGGACTCTACCAAAAATGATTCAACATGTCATTTGGATCAGGCCTCATGTTGAATAACCACTTTTTAAACCCTCACAGTGACCAAAACTGCCATTTTTACAGAGTTTTGCTTACTCAAAATCTTCAATTTTGACCAATTTCAGGCACAGAAATGACTTTAAACACACTTATTTTAGTTGAAAAAGTAATAACTCACATCCAACCGTCATTTAAAGTCAAAGGATTAAATGTTAAAATTTCATCAATATTGAACATTTTTTCAACGTTCGACTGGTCCGGGGTCATCGTTTTTCATCGGAAAATTGATTTTTTGGACTCTACCAAAAATGATTCAAAATGTCATTTGGATCGGGCCTCATGTTGAATAACCACTTTTTAAACCCTCACAGTGACCAAAACTGCAATTTTTACAGAGTTTTGCTTACTCAAAATCTTCAATTTTGACCAATTTCAGGCACAGAAATGACTTTAAACACACTTATTTTAGTTGAAAAAGTAATAACTCACATCCAACCGTCATTTAAAGTCAAAAGATTAAATGTTAAAATTTCATCAATATTGACCATTTTTTCAACGTTCGACTGGTCCGGGGTCATCGTTTTTCATCAGAAAATGGATTTTTTGGACTCTACCAAAAATGATTCAAAATGTCATTTGGATCGGGCCTCATGTTGAATAACCACTTTTTAAACCCTCACAGTGACCAAAATTGCCATTTTTACAGAGTTTTGCTTACTCAAAATCTTCAATTTTGACCAATTTCAGGCACAGAAATGACTTTAAACACACTTATTTTAGTTGAAAAAGTAATAACTCACATCCAACCGTCATTTAAAGTCAAAAGATTAAATGTTAAAATTTCATCAATATTGACCATTTTATGAATGTTGGACTTGTCCGGGGTCATCGTTTTTCATCAGAAAATTGATTTTTTGGACTCTACCAAAAATGATTCAAAATGTCATTTGGATCGGGCCTCATGTTGAATAACCACTTTTTAAACCCTCACAGTGACCAAAACTGCCATTTAACAGAGTTTTGCTTTCTCAAAATCTTCAATTTTGACCAATTTCAGGCACAGAAATGACTTTAAACACACTTATTTTAGTTGAAAAAGTAATAACTCACATCCAACCGTCATTTAAAGTCAAAAGATTAAATATTAAAATTTCATCAATATTGACCATTTTTTCAACGTTCGACTGGTCCGGGGTCATCGTTTTTCATCAGAAAATTGATTTTTTGGACTCTACCAAAAATGATTCAAAATGTCATTTGGATCGGGCCTCATGTTGAATAACCACTTTTTAAATCCTCAAAGTGACCAAAATTGCCATTTTTACAGAGTTTTGCTTACTCAAAATCTTCAATTTTGACCAATTTCAGGCACAGAAATGACTTTAAACACACTTATTTTAGTTGAAAAAGTAATAACTCACATCCAACCGTCATTTAAAGTCAAAAGATTAAATGTTAAAATTTCATCAATATTGACCATTTTTTCAACGTTCGACTGGTCCGGGGTCATCGTTTTTCATCAGAAAATGGATTTTTTGGACTCTACCAAAAATGATTCAAAATGTCATTTGGATCGGGCCTCATGTTGAATAACCACTTTTTAAACCCTCACAGTGACCAAAATTGCCATTTTTACAGAGTTTTGCTTACTCAAAATCTTCAATTTTGACCAATTTCAGGCACAGAAATGACTTTAAACACATTTATTTTAGTTGAAAAAGTAATAACTCATATCCAACCGTCATTTAAAGTCAAAAGATTAAATGTTAAAATTTCATCAATATTGACCATTTTTTCAACGTTCGACTGGTCCGGGGTCATCGTTTTTCATCAGAAAATGGATTTTTTGGACTCTACCAAAAATGATTCAAAATGTCATTTGGATCGGGCCTCATGTTGAATAACCACTTTTTAAACCCTCACAGTGACCAAAATTGCCTTTTTTACAGAGTTTTGCTTACTCAAAATCTTCAATTTTGACCAATTTCAGGCACAGAAATGACTTTAAACACACTTATTTTAGTTGAAAAAGTAATAACTCACATCCAACCGTCATTTAAAGTCAAAAGATTAAATGTTAAAATTTCATCAATATTGACCATTTTTTCAACGTTCGACTGGTCCGGGGTCATCGCTTTTTCATCAGAAAATTTATTTTTTGGACTCTACCAAAAATGATTCAAAATGTCATTTGGATCGGGCCTCATGTTGAATAACCACTTTTTAAACCTTCACAGTGACCAAAACTGCCATTTTTACTGAGTTTTGCTTACTCAAAATCTTCAATTTTGACCAATTTCAGGCACAGAAATGACTTTAAACACACTTATTTTAGTTGAAAAAGTAATAACTCACATCCAACCGTCATTTAAAGTCAAAAGATTAAATGTTAAAATTTCATCAATATTGACCATTTTTTCAACGTTCGACTGGTCCGGGGTCATCGTTTTTCATCAGAAAATGGATTTTTTGGACTCTACCAAAAATGATTCAAAATGTCATTTGGATCGGGCCTCATGTTGAATAACCACTTTTTAAACCCTCACAGTGACCAAAATTGCCATTTTTACAGAGTTTTGCTTACTCAAAATCTTCAATTTTGACCAATTTCAGGCACAGAAATGACTTTAAACACACTTATTTTAGTTGAAAAAGTAATAACTCACATCCAACCGTCATTTAAAGTCAAAAGATTAAATGTTAAAATTTCATCAATATTGACCATTTTATGAATGTTGGACTTGTCCGGGGTCATCGTTTTTCATCAGAAAATTGATTTTTTGGACTCTACCAAAAATGATTCAAAATGTCATTTGGATCGGGCCTCATGTTGAATAACCACTTTTTAAACCCTCACAGTGACCAAAACTGCCATTTTTACAGAGTTTTGCTTACTCAAAATCTTCAATTTTGACCAATTTCAGGCACAGAAATGACTTTAAACACACTTATTTTAGTTGAAAAAGTAATAACTCACATCCAACCGTCATTTAAAGTCAAAAGATTAAATGTTAAAATTTCATCAATATTGACCATTTTTTCAACGTTCGACTGGTCCGGGGTCATCGTTTTTCATCAGAAAATTGATTTTTTGGACTCTACCAAAAATGATTCAAAATGTCATTTGGATCGGGCCTCATGTTGAATAACCACTTTTTAAACCCTCACAGTGACCAAAATTGCCTTTTTTACAGAGTTTTGCTTACTCAAAATCTTCAATTTTGACCAATTTCAGGCACAGAAATGACTTTAAACACACTTATTTTAGTTGAAAAAGTAATAACTCACATCCAACCGTCATTTAAAGTCAAAAGATTAAATGTTAAAATTTCATCAATATTGACCATTTTTTCAACGTTCGACTGGTCCGGGGTCATCGCTTTTTCATCAGAAAATTTATTTTTTGGACTCTACCAAAAATGATTCAAAATGTCATTTGGATCGGGCCTCATGTTGAATAACCACTTTTTAAACCTTCACAGTGACCAAAACTGCCATTTTTACTGAGTTTTGCTTACTCAAAATCTTCAATTTTGACCAATTTCAGGCAGAGAAATGACTTTAAACACACTTATTTTAGTTGAAAAAGTAATAACTCACATCCAACCGTCATTTAAAGTCAAAATATTAAATGTTAAAATTTCATCAATATTGACCATTTTTTCAACGTTCGACTGGTCCGGGGTCATCATTTTTCATCAGAAAATTGATTTTTTGGACTCTACCAAAAATGATTCAAAATGTCATTTGGATCGGGCCTCATGTTGAATAACCACTTTTTAAACCCTTACAGTGACCAAAATTGCCATTTTCTACAGAGTTTTGCTTACTCAAAATCTTCAATTTTGACCAATTTCAGGCACAGAAATGACTTTAAACACACTTATTTTAGTTGAAAAAGTAATAACTCA